>NW_019944832.1:29882-60112 GCF_002910315.2 Salvelinus sp. IW2-2015 | reverse complement strand
TAGACCCATAAAAATACCTACCTCTCCTCCTGGGCATTTAAAAAAACTGTTTGGCTACTGCCGGTTACTGGTTAATGCCCACGAAATGTAGGCAATGTAAAAAGGCATGGTATGGCTATGTATGTACCACATAGATTATCTCCCAACCTACCACCCACACCTCCTCCCTACTGTAATTAATCCCTATAATGTGAGACACAGGAACAGGGGCGGTACCTGTTATTGTAAATGGCTAAAATGAATATGATATGAAATACGAAAATGGAATAATTAAAAGCATTGCAGAGGCGTTTTTCAAAAAAGCATTTCATTTGCATTGTTTGATTTTCGAAGCTCTGCAAGTCTGCAGTCTTTCCTGTTCTGCCTCTGCGCCACGCACCATGGCTGCTCTGGACAGGACCAGGGTGTTTTAGACATGTTCAAAAAGCTGACCTGGTATTTGCGCTGTTCTGGCGAGCAAAAAATGCAATGAATAGGTGAGTGTGTGATATAGTCGCCTGCTGTCGTGTGTGCCGCTGCTGCTGTGTGTGTGTGCTAGTGTAGAGTGATAGTGTGATGTGTAGAATAGTAGATGAGATTGTGATACTGCTGTCGTGGTCCGCCCTGCTCGACAATTTTATCTATTATCAAATTTGGACAAAGGTTGAGGAAGCCAGTGAGTGAAAGTTTCACTAATCAAGTGTGCTCACTTTAGCAAGCTATGTTTTAAGAGTGACCCAAATACACAAAGTCGTTATCTCGATCACATGCACAGTTCAAGTTGCACCGAATTAATATTGCGAAGAGCAGGGGTAATGTAGCAAGAAATGCTTGTGACTTTATAGCAATCCAACAGTTGCACTAAAGTATCTAACACTGAGTGAATATCTAAACAATGATACACACACCATTATTCTCAACTACCACACCACCATACTAAGTAGGAAATGAAATATTAAGACCCCTACCTATACATAATCGGCCACGATCGTCAGAGCAAAAAACACAGACTAAGAATACATAAGAAATAAGTATAGAAAAACAGTATACACATAGTGAGATGAGTAATGCAAGATTTGGTTAAAAACAATTAATTGAATGTGAATGAGATACCGTAGATATAAGTATAGAAACGATATATAACAATGAGCGGAATAATGCGGCAATATGTAAACATTAAGTGACGTAAGTTACCCCGCTAGAATAACATGAATACAGTATCCCACTACATATGAGGATGACGTCAAAATGGCCAGATAGTGCCTAAACATCGAATCTCACCAGATGACTAGTTTTCCGTTCTTAAATGGCCAAAAGTGATCCATAGTACATATACCCCTAAATAGGCAGCAGCCTCTAATGTTCAGTGATGCGGTGTTTTACCCAGTTCTGATGCCTTGAGATTAGAACTGTTTTTCAGTCTTCACAGGTCCCAACATTTGATGGCACCTGTCACTGGACCTCTGCCTTCTGTGATAGGGGCAAAACCTGGGCGAATACCTAACGCCTCTGAAAAGTTATATATTTTTTTCAGAGGTTTTGGATGATTCACGATATATATATCTCGATTTCTAGTCTTTTCTCTAAGACAACATTAAAAAAGCCAAACATAATTTGTTAATCTTGCCCTGAACTTTCTTTATTCAAATAAAAAATATACAAGGCTTCAAGCCTATTTCTGCAAAACAAATGAACAACACAAATGAACAACACACACCCACATGTCTATTCTATTGTTTAGGAATGTTTGACCACTAGCTGTTTGAATATGTAATTTATAAAATAATTTTGATTGAAAATGTATTAKTTAATTTAATTTGTTGTTATAAATCAAACAGCCTGTGGTTATTTGCTATTGGATTGGCAGAATGACACAACTACTAACACATTAGCCTACAGCTGGCCTGAACATAACTTTTCTGAATTCACTTTAATTATCCAATGTCACACTTACCGATGGCGAGTTGAAACCTGTGCCCAAAGCACAGCAGGTGGGTCCAGTTGTTCAAGCGCAATGCTTTAATCATGTTGCTCCTGCTGTCAGTTGTCATGCACACCTGTCGGTCTTCTCTATTCTTCCACGATGCCAGAGAGTCTTTGAGACCCTGGGCTATTACTTCACCCGTATGATAATTGGGGAAGTAAGACATCTGGAGMCAGACATTTTGCAATTTCCAGTCTTCATTTATGTAGTGGACTGTCAAACTTAGGTATGGCTCTGTTGTTCTGCTCGACCATAGATTGGCTGTGGTGGAAAAATAAGAAACACTAGCCAGCTTCTCTGTGACTCTTTCGCGGGTAGCAGTGTATAATCGCGGCAGGGCTTCTTCCGTGAAATACTTGCGGCTTGGCAGCTGATATTTGTGGTCAACTGTACCTAGCAGCTTTTTAAAGCCTGGCTTTTCTACTGTAAAGATTGCATCCGTTATCTCCTTTCACCTCAAACTTTTCTTGTCATACGGGATTATGTTTGAAAAGGATGCGGCTATGGTAGTTTGTCTTTTAGCAGACGTTTTGGGAAACGGGTGACTGGAATCGGCGTTGCGTAGTCTCATGCATTCCTCCCATTGCACCGCGTGTTTCGTTTGCAGGTGATGGAAGGGGTTGGTTGTACTGCTGCTTTTCGTAGAAATTGTCTTTCTAAACATTTTGCACAGGACATTCGTTTGCTGAACATCAGACCTCTTAAACCCGAACCACTTCCATATTACTGAAAAAACATTGCTGCCCTTTTTGGGGATGATTTCATCCTCACGAGAGGCTGAGCTGGCTTCCTCACTTTCCATTTTGGTGGAACTCTTACCGCCGCTACACTTCTCCGGCGTGGTTACAATTTGTGAAAACCTCTGTGCACGTGTCGTCACGCAATTGGGACATGATTCGACATTGGGCTGACAGAGAAGAGACCGTGAGATGCTGCATTTGTAAAACGTTACAACGTTTCCTGGAGGGCTGGTAGTTTGCCCCCCCCGGTAATGCATTGGGCAGACCGCACCACCCTCTGGAGACCCCTGCAGTTGCGGGTGGTGCAGTTGCCGTACCAGGCGGGGATACAGCCCGACAGGATGCTTTTAATTGTGCTTCTGTAAAAATGTATGAGGGTTTTAGGTGACAAGACACATTTCTTTAGCCTCCTGAGGTTGAAGAGGCTCTGTTGCGCCTTCTTCACCACACTGTCTGTGTGGGTGGTCCATTTCAGTTTGTCAGTGATGTGTACGCCAGGAACTTGAAGCTTTCCACCTTCTCCACTGCGGTCCTGTCGATGTAGATAGGGGGGGTGGCACTCTGCTGTTTCCTGAAGTCCACGATCATCTCCTTTGTTTTGTTGACGTTGAGTGAGAGGTTATTTTCCAGGCACCACACTCCCAGAGCCCTCACCTCCTCCTTGTAGGCTCGTCATCGTTGGTAATCAAGCCTACTACTATTGTGTCGTCTGCAAACTTRATGATTGAGTTGGAGGTGTGCTTGGCCACGCAGTCATGGGTGAACAGGGAGTACAGGAGGGTGCTGGGCACGCACCCTTGTGGGGCCCCAGGGTTGAGGATCAGCGGAGTGGAGGTGATGTTTCCTACCTTCACCACCTGGGGGCGGCTCGTCAGGAAGTCCAGGACCCACTTGGACAGGGCGGGGTTCAGACCCAGGGCCTCGAGCTTAATAATGAGCTTGGAGGGTACTATGGTGTTGAATGCTGAGCTAYAGTCAATAAACAGCATTCTTACATAGATATTCCTCTTGTCCAGATGGAATAGGGTGATGGCGATTGCATCGTCTGTGGATCTWTTGGGACGGTAAGCAAATTGAAGTTGGTCTAAGGACCAGTGACTCACAATATGTTTTTTATCATCATGGTGATCGGTGACCCTCCCCACCATGTCAGGTGGGTGTTGTCCATGACCTCTGACCTTTACCTCAGGGCAGCAGATGTCACATTTTTACATTTACATTTAAGTCATTTAGCAGACGCTCTTATCCAGAGCGACTTACAAATTGGTGCATTCACCTTATGATATCCAGTGGAACAACCACTTTACAATAGTGCATCTAACTCTTTTAAAGTCACAACAGGACACTGAACATGGGTGAAGCTAGGAACTCCTGTGTCGCTTTCCCAGTGTCTCTCTCTCTCTCTCTCTCTCTCTCTGTAAGATCAGACTCCTCCCTCTGTCTCTCTGTATCTTTGCTTACTGTGTTTCCCCAAACTACCATGTCAGCCAAGCAGTACAGATACACACATACTTGTACATTAGTCATCATTAGTGTCCATAAATCCTGGTTTGAGGTTCCGGATTACCTGCTTACTCCTTCCTGATTCTGGGATATCTGGAAAACCTGGGGATTTTTGGAAAGTTACCTGAATTTTGCAACCGTATTAACCTCCCTTCACTGATATGCACGAGTGCTGTCTCCCCCTCTTGTATATTTCAGCCACAGCCTTTATCTCTCAGCTCAGACTTCCTACTAGKCTGCGTCCCAAATGRCACCCTATTCCCTATATAGTGCACTACTTTTGACCAGGGCCCATAGGGTGCCATTTGGGATGCAGCCCTAGTCTACATTAGAGGGRCATCTATTATTGAATTAGTCCCATCAGCATTGCTGTGCAACTGTCAGTCCTGGTCAGCATTTAGTATCATCTCATTTGCTATGTGGATAAGATTTGTTGAATCATTTTGTGCTCTCTGTTCCTATCTTAGCGCTCCGTGATGACGTTCTCCCTTGACTGTGTGTGTTTGTGTGTGTTTTGCGKGTGTGTGTAGTATTGCAATTGGACTGTCGGATTTGTTTAATTATTTTGTCGAGTGTGTGTGTGCGCCTGTGCACTTGTGTGTGTCCTCATGATGACGTTCTTCCTTGGCAGTGTGTGTGTCCTCATGGTGACGTTTTCCCTTGGCAGTGTGTGTGTCCTCATGGTGACGTTTTCCCTTGGCAGTGTGTGTGGTATTGTTGCACTCAATGCTCCTTCCTGCAATATCTACTGCAAATGTATGATGTCACAGATCATCATACATTTGTTGGAGAAAAGGAAGGATTTCATGAAATGGCAGGGTGGTTGTTTGTTGGAGAGGGGGAGGGAGGAAGGAGAGAGAGCAAGAGATGAGAGGAGAGGGAGGTAGGGGAATGAAAGAGAGGGGTAGGAGAGGAGAGGGGTAGGGTACAAAATGACATATCCTATTGCTGTTGTCATCCGATTCCTACTGCAATTGCTGTTTCAAGCTTTTCAATAAGTACCAGTCTCTGTTCTGGTAGCTGCACCTCCCGTGCTGCTGTCATCACACCACACACACACACCACACACACACACACACACACCACACACAACACACACACACCACACACACCAAGCTGTCACCTCATCCCCCCTTCCCTCCCTCCTCCCTCCCTCCCTCTCCTCCTCCTCCCTCCTCCTCCTCTCTCTCTTCCTCTGTCTTGTCATTTACATTAGTCCACAGTCCACTGCTCTCTGCTCTCCTCTCAGATAGCTTTCACACTCACACACATCCCTGCTGTTATTACTCTCTATACCACCTCTCTCCATCGCTCTACACTTCCTGCCTTGAGAGCAGCCCCGGAATCTCCTCTTTTCCGAGAGGGAAGCAAGGCAGTCTGTTCCCTCCCTCTTTTTCTCTCGTCTCGCTCTCCCTCTCTCGTTCTCTCTTTCACTCTCTCGCTCTCTTTCGCTGTCTGTAGCTCTGCTGACATTTCCTCTCCACCCTCTCTCTTTCCCTCTCTCTGACACACACACACTCCCGTCAGGCTGCCATGCTGGTGCTGTGGAGTGTGTATTCAGCCTCTTGACTGCCTTGCTGCTTGTTGTTCTGTCTGTCTGTGTGGCTCAGCTAGTCTCCTGTGGGTTTGCCAAAGCGCGCCTCACAGCGCATCCTGTAGCAACATGTTTCGACGTACGAAAAGGTAATGGCAGAGCTTCTCTGTTTTTTCCCTTCTACTGTAGACCTGGTGTCATCCCTCTTTCTCTCTCCTTTTATCTCATTGCTTATCGGTCTGTCTTCTCTCAGTTCTTTTCTATTGTACCCCCCTGTCTCTCTGTGTAGTGATAACATTAACCGCAAAGCTCTCTGAATCTCTCTGTCTTTATTTTCTGTCTCTCACCGTGGACCTGGTTCCATCTCCTCTCCGTCTGTCTTGTCATAGCATTAGGTGGAGGTTTAATAAAGGTGTTGTTGTTGTTGTTGTTGTGATGGTTGTCAACCTCCGGCCAGCTCTCATGCTGTGTCACAGTTGTCCCTCTGTCTCGTATTGGCACTGGTTGTGTGTGTTGTGTGTGTGTGTGTGTGTGTGTGGTGTGTGTGTTGTGTGTGTGTGTGTGTGTGTGTGTGTGGTGTGTGTGTGTGTGTGTGGTGTGTGTGTGTGTGTGTGTGTGTGTGTGTGTGTATGTGTGTATTTGTGTGTGTGTGTATACGTTTTACTATACTTGTGAGCACCAGAAATCCTCACAAGAATAGTAAAGCAACTAAATTCAGCGAAGGGAGGACATTTTGCCGGTGCTCATTTAAAAAAGGCTATTTTAGGCTTAGGGTTGGTTTAAGGTTAGGTTTAGGGTTAGAGGTTAGTTAAGATAGGATTTTGAATGGGAATCAGTTTTTGTCCCCAAAAAGTCCTCACAAGTATAATGAAGCATAAGGTGGCAGGTAACCTAGCGGTTTGAGAGTTGGGCTAGTAACTGAAAGGTCGGCGGTTCGAATCCCGAGTCGACTAGGTGAGTAATCTGTTGATGTGCCCTTAAACCCTAAGTGTGCGCGCACGTGTGCATGATTTTCTCTGTTCCATATGATGTAATGAACCTCCCTTTGTGAGCATGTTTGTGATGAACATTGTATTTGGGATGTTGTAGGTCAGTGTTTCCCAACCCTGGTCCTCCAGGTTAGTTGTAGCCCTGGACAAACACGCTCTCTTCAACTCATTGAGGGATTGATGATAAGTTGACAAGTTGAATCAGGTGTGCTTGTACAGGGTTACAATAAAAATGTGTACTGTTGGGGGTACTGGAGGACCAGGGTTAAGGACACAATGTTGTAGATGATTGATAGACATGTTTACACACACAAACACAGGCAGTCATACACAGGACTCTGAAGGTTTGTGTCTGGTCAGTGGCCTACGCACTTGTCAGAGATAGGATTCAATGCTGTGCTATAAATTACCGTGGTGTCTGGGTTAGAGGCTTTGTTTAGAGGAGGGTATATATACCGTGGTGTCTGGGTTAGAGGCTTCTGTAGAGGAGGGTATATATACTGTGGTGTCTGGGTTAGGGGCTTCTGTAGAGGAGGGTATATATACCGTGGTGTCTGGGTTAGAGCTTCTGAGAGGAGGGTATATATATGTGGTGTCTGGGCTAGAGGCTTCTGTAGAGGAGGGTCAATGCTGTACTATATATACTGTGGTGTCTGGTTAGAGGCTTTCTGTAGAGGAGGGTATATATACCGTGGTGTCTGGTTGAGGCTTCTGTAGAGGAGGGTCATGCTGTACTATATATACTGTGGTGTCTGGGTTAGAGGCTTCTGTAGAGAGAGGGTATATTACCGTGGTGTCTGGGTTAGAGGCTTCTGTAGAGGAGGGTATATATACCATGGTGTCTGGCTAGAGGCTTCTGTAGGGAGGGTATATTATACTGTGGTGTCTGGTTAGAGGCTTCTGTAGAGGAGGTATATATACTGTGGTGTCTGGGCTAGAGGCTTCTGTAGAGAGGGTATATATACCGTGGTGTCTGGGTTAGAGGCTTCTGTAGAGGAGGGTATATATACCGTGGTGTCTGGGTTAGAGGCTTCTGTAGAGGAGGGTATATATACCGTGGTGTCTGGGCTAGAGGCTTCTGTAGGGGAGGTCTGTGTGCTATATTACTGTTGTGTCTGGGTTAGAGGCTTCTGTAGAGGAGGGTATTATACTCGTGGTGTCTGGGTTAGAGGCTTCTGTAGAGGAGCGTATATATACCGTGGTGTTGGTAGAGGCTTCTGTAGAGGAGGGTCAATACTGTCTATATATACTGTGGTGTCTGGGCTAGAGCGCCTTCCCATCTCTACCACTATTTTGTATTCCCTCCCTCCCATCATTCTCTCTCTCTCGATCTGCCATAGTACACAATCCAGTTGTCCTGCAGCGTTTATTTTTCTGACTTCATCTCATCTGCTCATAGGAGGATTAGTATAAATCCCTTTGTCCGATGGCAGCAGTTTGTGTGTGTTCTCTATCTGTGTGTGTGTGTGTGTGTGTGTGTTGTATCTGTGTGTGTGATCTGTGTGTGTGTGTGTGCTGTGATCTGTGTGTGTGATCTGTGTGGTGTGTGTGTGTGTGTGCATCTGTGTGTGTGTGCATCTGTGTGTGTGCATCTGTGTGTGTGTGCATCTGTGTGTGTGTGTGTGTGTGTGTGTGTGTGTGTGTGTGTGTGTGTGTGTGTGTGTGTGTGTGTTGTGTGTGTGTGTGTGTGTGTGTGTGTGTGTGTGTGTGTGATAATATCTCCAGCACCCTGTCTCAAGGTTTGTGTGTTGTGTGTGTGTGTGTGTGTGTGTGTGTGTGTGTGTGTGTGTGTGTGTTGTTGTGTGTGTGTGTGTGTGTGTGTGTGTTGTGTGTGTTGTGTATGTGTATGTGTGGCATCTCTCTGTGTGTGTGTGTGTGTGTATGTGTGCATCTCTCTGTGTGTGTGTATGTGTGCATCTCTCTGTGTGTGTGTGTGCATGTGCGTGTGTGTGTGTGTGTGCGTGTGTGTGTGTGTGTGTGTGTGTGTGTGTGATAATACCTCCAGCACCCTGTCTCAAGGTTTCTTCTACAGCTCTATCTCTGTAATCTCTTTGTATGAATCTCTCTCCAGGAGGAAACATTGTTCCCTGATCTTATGATGATGGCTTGATCTTCATTAAATTGCACTCCATGTAGTAGGTCASAGATTTGTTGTACTTACTTGTCATGCAAGGCATGTTTGTGTGTGTAGCTAGTAGCATAACGTGGGCGGTAGTGTGTCTTATGTTCTTATCAGGGTATATCAGTGTTTATGTACAGTATGTGTGTGCGTGCTTGTGTGTGAGTGTGAGTGTGTGTCACTATCTGCCTGCATGTGTGTGTGTGTGTGTGTGTGTGTGTGTTTGCAAGCCGCTCGTTCTTGGCCGACTCTCTCAGGCTGTCTCAATTAGAGAAGGAAGATGCTTTGTGCCCGTGCCCGGAAGGAGAGAKAGAACGAAGCAGAGGAGTGCAGAACAGGAGAGGGGAAGAAGGAGTGGGGTGTAAAATGAAAGGCAGAGCCTGAGGTACAGTCTGGGCCTACATTTAACAGCAGCCCACTGGGGTTAACTCAGCACTCTAAACACACTCTCTCTTTTCTTTAGTCTTTACTTTTTCTTACACTCTTTCTTCTTTTATTTTTTAGCTATACTCAAAATTTAGCTATACTCAAAATTTGTTCTCGATCTCGATCTCTCTTTCTCGCTCTCTTCTCTTTTCTGTCTTCCTCATAGAATGTCATTTGAAAGCTAGTATAGAGGAAAGAGGGAACAAGAGAAAGAAAGAGTGTTTGCATGTAACCCCTCATCAGGTGTGTGTTCTATAGATTTACATTGCAACGTTGTTGAAGTCCAGATTTACATTGCAGTCATATCAGTTGTGTGCCACCATGTTGTTAACCCTACGCCCCCAGTCAATCAATGCTATTGATGTTGTGGTTATGCACAGAGCCTTCTCTCCTCTGTGTTAAGCTACGTACACTAGCAGACTAGCTAACGTGAAAGAAGATTGGTGTAGTTCTCTCTGTGCGCTATTGGAATATGACTGCTACAGATGTAGGATCTTAATTTGATCACCCTGTTACTGGAGAACTTTCCTGCAATGCAGGAAATGTTTAACTTGTTTAACAGACTTGATTKCCCCTCACGAAAAATGTATCAACCATTAATTATAATCCACGTAATAATTAACCTTTCCTGTTGCTGCAGGATTATTTTCCTGCTGTAGCAAACTGGCTCAAATTAATATCCTACCTTTGTACTAGCAGGTGGGCAGTAGTCGAAACAGAGCACAGGGAGTACATCACTTTGGATGTTTTTGGATAGCAGGTGTACACACTAGCTCCCCCAAAACCGTTAGTGACTCAGTGTACTGGTAATTACTTGGTTTCTCATCATGATAGCTGAGTAATAATCTTCTCATCCATCTGTATTTCACAACATTGATATGGTAAACAACTGACTGTAAAGATAAACAACGTGCTCCACTCCACCTTATATAAACTTAGATCAGGTGCTGAATACTTGTCGAATTGTGGTGATATTGATTGCTGTTGCCTCATATGCACGCTGAGGAAAGGCTCTTACCCTCGGCAATAAAAATATGTTAATTTAAGTGTATTCTCCGGAGTGCTGTCCTGTTTTTGTTCTTTAAACCCCTGACTGTAGCGTATGTGGCTTGTTGATGGAAAGGACTCCATGTTCCAAGGCTAAGCATTATAATTCAATCATTGTCATAATAAGAAAAGTATTCGTGTTAATATACAGCAGTACAGAATTTTACATAAATGTATTATTCAAAGAACATGGTTTTCCGTGGTGGAGGATTTGACAACCACTTAACCATACGCATCATCAATAATGATATTAAATGTCCTTTAGACTCGGTGTGTATGACACTGCCTGCTTCTGTGTCCCAAACAGCACCCTATTCCCTATGGGCCCTGGCCAAAAATAGTGCACTACATAGGGAACAGGGTGACATTTGGAACGTATACAATTATATTTTAACGAGGTAATAGTTCCAGGTCATTTAACCTGTGTGGGTCTCAAATGCCACCCTATTCCCTAGAGAGTGCACTACCACTGTATGGGCCCTAGTCAAAAGTAGTGCACTATAGGGAATAGGGTGCCATTTGGGATGCAACCCCTGCCTGCATAAGGGTCTGTTAACAAAAGCTATAGCTGATTCAATGCACCACCTCCCAGTCTCAGCTCAATATAGCTTTCAGTCAATACACAGTACACAAGATAGCACTGTCCCTCCAAGCTTCTGATGATTGTTGTGTCACTCTACCTCGAAGACACATTTTMTTTTTTACACTTAAAAAAGCCTAACCTTGTCATCAATAATAATAGGACTGTTCAAAAGGGGGAAAACATTTACCTCAGTTCAGTCAATAGATATTACAGTAAAGATACTTCAGTGCCTCAATTTGCTTCTGATTCTGCTGTGTCACTATGGCTGCCTTGAAGGCACGCTTTGACACCTCTAGAATAGCCTASATAACTTTGTCATAAATCATGATAGGAGAGTTCAAACGGGGTAACTGACTGCCTCAGGCCTACAGTATGWCCACAAGGCATAACATAGCCTTTTCATTATTCTGTTTGTTTTAAACCTCYGCGCCTGTGACTGACATCATTTTGAATGAAAGACTATAATAGAGCGCAGTTGCCCACCCATTGTTYCAAAAGCATAACAATAACATGACAAAAATAGTGTCTTAAAGAGGCATATCACCTTTATAAAGGGTCATGATAGTCCTTTCCTCTTTGAGAAAAATATATATAGGCCTTTCTACATTTGTGGAGGAACATTTGCATTAACATTTTGTTAGCATTGTCRCTAGCTCATTGTATAGGCTTAAAGAGCTGTGACATGGACCTAATATCCCTGTTGTGGACTATCCTATTGCTGTTAAAGTGTGCTAGCGGTAGCAATTTGCTAGCTTCCGTCGTGGCTAGCTCAGTCAGTATATTTTGGTTTAACAGCCTGGGCTCCAGATGTGTTGTAGTCAGACTCACTGATGTGTTTCCTAACTAGAACTCCCCTGGAAGGCTACGCTCTCTCTCAGACAGCTCCAGGCCCTGTCATCTTAAATAGACAGACAGACCTACAGGCCAGAGTTGTCATGTCTTGTCGCCATGCTAGCTACTGTAGCTAGACAGACAAACAGACAGAGAAATAGCTAGATAGACAGATAGAGACAGACATSCTCTTAGATGATGTAGCTACCAGATTTGGGTTCAAATACTATTTGAAATAATTTCAAATACTTCATCTGTGCTTGATTGAATAGTCCCAATACTTTAAACCCTGTCCATCTGGCACTCCAGGCAGGCAAACAATCAAAGTATTTTACTGATTTTAAATAGTATTTGAACCCAGGTCTGACTGTAGCTATCTAGCAGAGCCAGACTTTTCTCTGTCTGTCTGTCGGCATCCTCATTTTATAGTGTAAAGGGGACAACATGTGTTCATCCCAAATGGATCCTATTCTCTACATAGTGCACTACTTTTGACCAAATCCTATGGGTCKTGGTCAAAAGTAGTGCACTGTACAGGGAATAGGTTGCCATTTGGGACACGGTCCATGTCTTCCTTCCCTTTTATCAGTGGATGTGAAAGAACACCCTGCTGTGAGCAGCGTAGGCCCTCAAAGGACTAGACAATGTTTCTCACTAAATTGGTCTAGATGGGAAGGTTGGAGCACTCAGATTTTCACTGCCATTTTTTCTTATCTTTCTTCTCCCTCCCGCCTGGCCTCCCTTTTCCTTCACTCAGTTTCCCTCCCTCCCTCCCGACTCAGTTTTTCTACCCCTTTCTCTGACTCAGTTTTTCTACCCCCCTTCCTCCCTCCCTTTCCCTGACTCAGTTTCTTGACTCCAGACAGCAGGAAATGTTGCAGTCCCCCTTTAAGAAATCCAGAGGAAGTGTCAGAGAAAGTCAATAGACAATAGTGATTGACTGACACACAAACTCCATATTGTGGCTTGACTGTGACCTCTGATTTCACTGCTTCACATCAGACMGCGGTAAACATTAAGAAACCCGGAGTGTCATGGAAAGGTCACCTGACAGGAAATGGCCTCGGGTCGATCAATATTCTAACGATCAGAAAGGTCTGCAGACTGTCCTGTCTGCCCTGTGACTCAGCATGCAGAAGACGACACTAACGTTAACGTTACATCAGCACACACTCATGCTTACTGTATAGACATGTACGCACACAAACATACAKMAGCACACACACACACACATACAAACACACTGTCCACCGTGATGATATACCCGTATAGATGGGTTGGGAATTACTGCACATAGTCTTTAGAACAGTCTACTATGATATACTGGACTAGCAGTCCCTTTAATAATAATAATWATCATTATAATAATGATAATAATCATCAATATAATAATTATAATAATAATTTGGTGGGTGCTTGTCCTATTTGAAATGTGTTTTTTCATATCCCAACCTCCCTGAGACACGCAGTATGGGCAGACATCCAGTCTGTTTCATCTTCTTTTAATTGCGGTTACATAAGATGTAGGACTACTGAAACTACAGATCACCATGCTGCCCATACAGTATATATGGACATCCATTAAGTCACACACACACGCACGCACGCACGCACGCACACACACACACACATGCACGCACACACACACACACACACACTGTTTGTCTTGACGTAATGATAGCTGTCCTCTGTGTGTTGTCTCTGTGGACATGGCCTTGGTATAGGAACTATAGTCATATAGTCATGTTGAGCAGTTATTTAGAAAGCAATTAACCAGACCATAAAACATAGTGAACTTAAACACAAGCTGGTTTGTCGTCCAAGGATTGTGTGGGTGGGTGGGTCGGTGTGTGTGTGTTTGCATCAGAAGTGTCAATGTCAGTATCTTCCTATGATTGGGGAGTAAATAAAATATTGTCTGCTCTGCAATTGACAGAAATGAAATGATGTGAGAAGAGGAGAAGTGGTGCACTCTCACCTTTCTCTTTTACTCCGTCTCTTGTTCTCTCTACTTTATTCACTGTTCTCCACACAAAGAGCACAATACGCTCAGTTGGTATCCTGTGTGTGTGTGTGTGTGTGTGTGTGTGTGTGTGTGCACTCGTATGTGAGACTAATGGCAGTGTGCCAGTGAGGGGCCTGCACGGGGGATAATCGCTCTTCACACGAGTCATTACCACTGATTTGACCTTTGACCTGGTGACAGCCGCCAGATTGGGTACAGTAGGAAACAACGACAGGATTGGTTGCTCTACTATCTGGAGAAACATGCAGCTCTCCTCTAACCAGCTATCATTCCCTCTACATGTCATCCTCCCCTTACTCTCTTTTTGGTTCTTTCCTCCCCTTTTATGTCTCTTCCTTACTTTTTCTTGTTCTGTCAGTCCCCTTCTCTGTTTCTCGCGATGTTTTTTAAATGTAATTTGTCAACGTATTGTGATTTGGAATMTACGAGGRAAATACATTGGATTTGAAAAAAGTCATCAACTACRTTGTTTTGTGGGTAAAATYTCACTCAACTGTTTCCCTCAAAATTTCAAACACAGGATTATGTCATCATTGTAACCAATTTTCAACACAGACAAACTATGTTACATTTGTACACTACATGACCAAAAGCATGTGGACACCTGCTCGTCAAACATCTCATTCCAAAATCATGGGCATTAATATAGAGTTGATCCCCCTTTGCTGCTATAACAGCCTCCACTACTCTAGGAAGGMTTTCCACTAGATGTTGGAACATTGCTGCGGGGACTTGCTTACATTCAGTCAAAAGACCATTAATGAGGTTAGGCGATTAGGCCCAGCTCGCAGTCGGCCTTTCAATTCATCATAAAGGTGTTTGATGGGTTGAGGTCAGGGCTCTGTACAGGCCAGTCAAGTTCTTCCACACCAATCTCAACAAACCATTTCTGTATGGACCTCGCTTTGTGCACGGGGGCATTGTCTTGCTGAAACAGGAAAGGGCCTTCCCCAAACTGTTGCCACAAAGTTGGAAGCACAGAATCGTCTAGAGTTATGGTCTAGAATGTTGTATGCTGTATTCCTCCTCCACCAAACTTTATAGTTGGCACTTATGCATTGGGGCAGGTACCATTCTCCTGGCATCTGCCAAACCCAGATTAGACTGCCAGAGTGGTGAAGCGTGATTCATCACTCCAAGAACGCGTTTCCACTGCTCCAGAGTCCAATGACGGTGAGCTTTACACCACTCCGGCGACGCTTGGCATTGCGCATGGCGATCTTAGGCTTGTGTGCAGCTGCTCGGCCATGGAAACCCATTTCATTAAGCTCCCGACTAACAGTTATTGTGCTGACGTTGCTTCCAGAGGCAGTTTGGAACTTGCTAGTTGACAGACGATTTTTACGCACCACACGTTTCAGCACTCGGCGGTCCCGTTCGGTGAGCTTGTGTGGCCTATCACTTCGCGGCTGAGCCGTTGTCGCTCCTAGACGTTTCTACTTCACAATAACAGCACTTACAGTTGACCGGGGCAGCTCTAGCAGGGCAGAAATTTGACGAACTGACTTGTTGGAAAGGTGGAATCCAATGACGGTGCCACGTTGAAAGTCACTGAGCTCTTCAGTAAGGCCATTCTACTGCCAATGTTTGTCTATGGAGTTTGCATGGCTGTGTACTTGATTTTATACACTTGTCAGCAACAGGTATGGCTGAAATAGCCAAATCAACTAATTTCAAGAGGTGTCCACATACTTTTATACTGTATTAATAGTGTACCTTTGAAACAACGTCAGATCTTCAAGGTAATATCCACTATAAGATGCAATAGGCTGGACAGCATCTCTTACTGGAGAGTTGATTGATCTGCAGCTATCCCTTTGGTCTCACATCCAGGGTTTTAACCAAGCCCAGCTTATTTTTAATATTTGTCACTGACTACGACCAATCTGCTATCGTGAGAATTATTGTTGTGAAATCTTCACCTAAAGCCTCTACAAGATTGGTGGGTTCCCCTCGGGACGGTTGAGCTAACGTATGCTAATGCGATTAGCATGAGGTTGTAAGTAAAGAACATTTCCCAGGATGTAGACATATCTGATATTGGCAGAAAGCTTCAATTATTGTTTAATCTAACTGCACCGTCCAATTTACAGTAGCTATTACAGTGAAAGAATGCCATGCTATTGTTTGAGGAGAGTGCACAGTTATGAACTTGACAAGTTATTTAAAACCAATTTGGCACATTTGGGCAGTCTTGATACAACATTTTGAACATAAATGCAATGGTTCATTGGATCAGTCTAAAACTTTGCACATACACTGCAGCCATCTAGTGGCCAAAATCTTAATTGTGCCTGGGCTGGAATAATACATTATGGCCTTTCTCTTGCATTTCAAAGATGATGGTACAAAAAAATACATTGCATTATCTTTTACCAGATCTAATGTGTTATATTCTCCAACATTAATTTTACATTTCCACAAACTTCAAAGTGTTGCCTTTCAAATGGTATTAGGAATATGCATATCCTTGCTTCAGGTCTGAGCTAAAGGCAGTTAGATTTGGGTATGTCATTTTAGGCGAAAATTGGAAAAAGGGTCCGATCCTTAATCGGTTTTAAAAGATTCACTTGCTATCGAAGTCATTCCAAAGGGGAGGTTCAACAGAGCAAATTAAATGTAACCATACTTAACATCAATGATGCTATTTAGGCCTATATAACATTTGGGAAGTCATCAACAGCTATTCTATAAATTCAGCCCAGGATTCAACTAAAAATAGGCAATACATAAAGGCCTGGGTTTCAAGCTCTGGTTAATTTCAAATAGAATCTACAAGTTAATTATAAATATGTTGGATTCACGTCTCCATCTCAACCACAAAAAGTTAAAGAACAGGATTAAATCAAATCAAACTGTATTTAAAGTGCATTTAAAATTTGATTTGATTTTTTCCTATTCTTTAACATACATTTTGGGTTGAAATGAGACGTGACACCAACAGATAAATTCTTCATTTGTAGACAAACTGGAACTAAAGCCAGACTCAGTGGCACAGATGGAGCTAACCAAGCAGAAGATCTCCTTCAACACTTGATATTTGTTTGTGTTGACAATCAAACACAATTCAATATCACTTTTGCAGTACGGTAAATAGCCTATTACCTTGTCGACAAGTTAACAAATTATATGTTGGATTCACGTCTCCATCTCAACCAAAAATAAAAGTTAAAAGACAGGATTAAGCCAGTGGCTCAGATGGAACTATCCAAGCAGCAGTACTTCTCCTTCAAATGTTGATATTTGGTTGCGTTGTCAACCAAACAGAATTCTATATTACTTTTGTAAGACAGTAAAGACAGTATATTACTTTTGTAAGACAGCCTAATGTAAGGCTTTACTGCATTGATCACTTGCACCATGTACTTTAATGCAATCTCAACTAACTGCAATCCAGGTCATTTGGTTGTGCTATTAGATCAAGCACAGTGATAACACATMAAAAAAGAATATAAAAAAGAATATTAAGTTGTTGTATAGATAAACAAAATATCTGACATTGTATTCCCATTTGAACTTTAGTGTGCTTTTAAATGGTTGAAAGCGCAGTGATAACACATCTAGGTGACAACTAAACCAAAACATCCGACATTGATTTTCCATTAGAATTTGGTTGGGCTTTTAGATGGTTGAAAGCATAGTGATGACACATTGGGCATTCAACAAACGTTTGGCTGTCATTTTGAGTGGGCGAAAATAGGTTGGAATCTTATTGATACGTATCTACCAAATATTACCCAATTCTCCACATTGAAATGATGTGGTATGCCCAGTGGGTTACATTCTCTTTCACAGAATAGACAATAGGTTTCACTCTCATCCTCTTTCAAAGGCAGGTTTAAAAGAGAGAGGCTGTGAGAGCATCACAGTGCGTTCCAGGCTAAGACAGATGGAACTAAGCCGTGATATTTTAGCTACGTGTTCCATTGACTTTCCATTACATTTACATTTTTACATTTTAGTCATTTAGCAGACGCTCTTATCCAGAGCGACTTAAATCTTAAAATAGCTAGGTGGCACAACCACATATCTCAGTTATAGTAAGGGGGGGGGGGGACCTGGTCTTGACTGCTATCTGGGTCCAGTGTTGCTGCAGGGTGGCAAGGGAGTGGTTCACCTCCTCAGCCTCTCTGCGCCAGCTCAACACCTCAAAATGTCAGTGGAACAGCACCAAGGGAAAGTCCACCACCRTGCTGTACATGGGTTTCCTGGGATTCTTCTCCACATCCAGGAATTTATCCACTATCTCTGGAGCCTCCAGCTTCTGGCCAATCARCAGCAGCACAGCCATCATGCACTGCACCTGGTGATAGAGAACGGACAGTCCTTTGATCTCAAATATGATAGGTCTTATGGGTCTGTGGTAGTGGGCATGGTAGGGTGAGCTTGATGGACAGACTGGACCGTGGCAGACAGGATGGTCCTCTGGAACTGCAGCACTCCTTGCACAGGTTGCGGAAGTCGTGGGTGCCCTCATAGCGTTWGGCAGCCGCTGCCATCAACACTACATCCAGAGCATGGGAAGTAGTACCGGTAGGTTCTGGACTGACAGTCGCAGCACGCACTGAATCTCTCCGCAGCAGGTGACCAGTCGAGAATCCTGGTGTCCTGGGGCAGGACTCTGTTCAGCATCTTCACATAAGGGAGCTCCGCCGCGTCCACTTTGTTCTTGACTTCATCGTCGACATGGAGCGCAAGTCTAYGGATATGACCTGGGAAARGTCACTGACTCCTTTGTYGGTTCAGCCACAACAGTGATAGTTAGAACTCTGGCGATCCTGGATCAGTTGAGTCTTCAGAAGAGCCGGGCTTCCACAGTGTTGTCTGTGTTCTCCTGGACAGCAAGCGCAGWGCAACATGGCGCCGAGGATGGGTCGAGATATCAAACAGTCGGTCCCTCTTTTTCCTGCCACTAGCATCAGGCTTCTGTTAACCTTCCAAAGATACTCTTTGAAGAGGTAGGGTTTCAGATGTTCTCTGAAGATGGACAGGGATTCTGCTGTCCTAGCTTCAGGGGGAAGATGGTTCCACCATTGGGGTGCCAGGACAGAGAAGAGCTTTGAAAGGGCTGAGCGGGAGCTGCACTCTCGTAGGGTTGGGAGGGCCAAGAGACCAGAGGTGGCAGAACGGAGTGCTCGGGTTGGGGTGTAGGGTTTGCGCATAGCCTGAAGGTAGGGAGGGGCAGTTCCTCTTGCAGCTACGTAGGAAAGTACCATGGTTGTAGTGGATGTGATCTTCGACTGGAAGCCAGTGTGGAGTGTGCGGAGGAGCGGGGTGACATGGGAGAACTTTTGATTTAGTCATACACACACACACACTGCCATTTGGCCTTTTTTCTCATCAGTTGTTATCACAGCTTTCTCCTCTGTTACTCTGACTGATCACCAGAACCCACMGACAGACAGAGACTGCATGGGCCATTGATTCTCTATAAATCACACAACCACGCACTGACTGGCAACTCTACTGTCAAATACTGTCGGAGTGACTGACTGCCTGCCACCGGAAGAGTTTGTAGCCTGGTGATGTGATGCAGTAGATTATCATGGATTATGAACTGCTGCCCACACAGCAGATTTGCTGCTTCATCATCATGTTTTACCAAATGTGATTTGTATTACAGTGTGACCTCATGAGGTAAAGAGTCAGAAGACACAGCAAGGGTTATTGATGTCTAGAAATCACAGATCACWCAAGACAGGCAACACTACTGTCAACTACTGACTGACTCATTGTTAACACTACTGTCAGCTACTGATTGACTGACTGACTGTCTGACTGATAACACTACTGTCAACTACTGACTGACTGACTATCAAACTGACTGATTGACTGCCACCGGCTGACTGACTGAACTGACTGACTGCCTGCCTGCTACTGGCTGAGCCTGATGTCTGGATTAAATGGATTATGATACAGTAGATTAAAWCGCTTTATATGACAGATTATGATGTTTTATGAAACTGCCCACACACCAGATTATTTGATGTTTCATCTGCATGTTTTAGTATAATGTGATTTCATAGAAGTTCAAGGGTCATGTATTGAGATGCGATGTGGGTCAAATGTCATAAAGTCCGAGTGCAAAGTATAAAGTAAATTCTAGACTTGGTGTTCCTTTAGATTGTAAACTGTCATGGTCAAAACATATAGATTCAATGGTTGTAAAGATGGAGAGAGGTCTGYCCGTAATAAAGAGATTCTCTGCTTTTTTGACACCACACTGCAAGTCCTGCAGGCTCTAGTTTTATCTTATCCTGATTGTTGTCCAGTCGTGGTCGAGTGCTGCAAAGAAAGACCTAGTTAAACTGCAGCTGGYYCAGAACAGAGCGGCACGTCTTGCTCTTCATTGTAATCAGAGGGCTGATATAAATACTATGCATGCCAGTCTCTCTTGGCTAAGAGTTGAGGAGAGACTGACTACATCACTTCTTCTTTTTATAAGAAACATTCATGTTTTGAAAATTCCAAATAGTTTGCATAGTCAATTTACACACAGCTCTGACACACACCCCACCAGACATGCCACCAGACGTCTTTTCACAGTCCCCAAATTCAAGAAACAAATTCAAGAAAGTGTACAACATTATATAGAGCCATTATTGCATAGAACTCATATTGCTTAAATGAACAGCAAACCTGGTTTAAAAAAAACAGATAAAGCAACACCTCACAGCACAACTCCCCCATTTGACCTAGATATTGTGTGTATGCATTGATATGTAGACTATGTGTGCTGTTTTTAAATGTATGTAGTTCTGTCCTTGAACTGTTCTGGTCTATTAATGTTCTGTATTATGTCACGTTCTGTGTGGACCCCAGGAAGAGTAGCTGCTATTTTCGTTACACCTAATGGGCATCCTAATAAAGAAAGGAATGATAATGAACCTGTATATTGTACTACGGTATTGTTACAGTAAGGAAGGGGTTGGACGTTGTTGTGTATCAATGGGACTTGTAGAATTGAGAAACCAGCTCGAGATGTTTTGCCGCCTCATCGAAGTGTATATTGTGTGACTCTTTAGTGTTGCTATAGTAACCGGTACACCCAGCCTCCCCCTCTTACTGCTTCGTGGTCGGGTCATTACACAACGAAGCAAGGAAGAATGTATTCCTCATTTATTACTGGTTAAATAAATGAATGATTCAATTCAATTCTGAAAGATGTAGCTAACGCTGTCTAGAGATGTGTCTAGTCTGGAGACTGGTCATTAAGGATAAACCAAACTGAACGCAATCATGCTGAAAATGTTTGTCCACCTCAATCAACAAGGTGAACAGAAATGCCATATGATATGCTATCAAAACCTTTATGTTGTGTGATATAGTAAGGACACTGCTCTTGATTTGAGTGGTCTTGGGATGAAGCCAGCAGCATACACACACACATAAACATACACACACACACACACACACACTATCTAAACCAGATGGAGAGCGGCTGAGCCCACACTACATGACAATAACCGTGACTGAGAGATTTACCCTGTCACTCAGCAACACCAGAGAGGAGAGAGAAACACACACACACTTGTCTTCTTTTCCTTTCCATTTCTCTCTTTCACCCCTCCCTCTCATATTCACCCTCCCTCTCTATATTCCCCCCCTCTTTCCCATGTTTCCTTCAATTTTTCATTTGTCAGCTCTATCGCAGATCTTTTTCCATCAGACTAAAGTCATGAGAAACGTTATGAAAGACACAGCATGTCATCCACTGAACATAGTTCCAGTTAGGTCTGTGGATGACTCATTCTCAGGCTAAACGTCTAATGTAGTGGAACTGAACTCTGAAGAAATAAAACGAGGTATCTCTCTTTCTCCTCCACTCATTATTCTCAACCCTGGTAGTCTCTCTTTCTCCTCCACTCATTATTCTCAACCCTGGTAGTCTCTCTTTCTCCTCCACTCATTATTCTCAACCCAGGTAGTCTCTCTGTCTCCTTCACTCATTATTCTCAACCCTGGTAGTCCCTCTTTCTCCTCCACTCATTATTCTCAACCCTGGTAGTCTCTCTTTCTCCTTCACTCATTATTCTCAACCTGGTAGTTTCTCTTTCTCCTTCACTCATTATTCTCAACCCTGGTAGTCTCTCTTTCTCCTCCACTCATTATTCTCAACCCTGGTAGTCTCTCTTTCTCCTTCACTCATTATTCTCAACCCTGGTAGTTTCTCTTTCTCCTTCACTCATTATTCTCACCCTGGTAGTCTCTCTTTCTCCTCCACTCATTATTGTCAACCCAGGTAGTCTCTCTGTCTCCTTCACTCATTATTCTCAACCCTGGTAGTCTCTCTGTCTCCTTCACTCATTATTCTCAACCCTGGTAGTCTCTTTTCTCCTTCACTCATTATTCTCAACCCTGGTAGTCTCTCTTTCTCCTCCACTCATTATTCTTAACCCTGGTAGTCTCTCTTTCTCCTTCACTCATTATTCTCAACCCTGGTAGTCTCTCTTTCTCCTCCACTCATTATTCTTAACCCTGGTAGTCTCTCTGTCTCCTTCACTCATTATTCTCAACCCTGGTAGTCTCTCTTTCTCCTTCACTCATTATTCTCAACCCTGGTAGTCTCTCTTTCTCCTTCACTCATTATTCTCAACCCTGGTAGTCTCTCTTTCTCCTTCATCATTATTCTCAACCCTGGTAGTCTCTCTTTCTCCTTCACTCATTATTCTCAACCCTGGTAGTCTCTCTTTCTCCTTCAATCATTATTCTCAACCCTGGTAGTTTCTCTTTCTCCTTCAATCATTATTCTCAACCCTGGTAGTCTCTTCTTCTCCTCCTGTAACGGTGCTCTAGCTCTTCTCCTCCTCGGACGAGGAGAGGAGAGAAGGATCGAGGACCAATACGCAGCGAGGTATGATGACATAATGAATTATTAAATTAAAGACGAAACACGAAGAACACTTGATAACTTACAAAATAAGAAAACGACGTAGACGAAACCTGAACATGGAACTTACATAAGACAAGAAAGAACTCACGAACAGGAACAGACTACATAAAACGAACAAACCGAAAACAGTCCCGCGTGTGCACAGACACAGACACGGAAGACAATCACCCACAAACAAACAGTGTGAAACGCCTACCTTTATATGGTTCTCAATCAGAGGAAAACGTCAAACACCTGTCCCTGATTGAGAACCATATAAGGCTAATTACAAACAACCTAAACAGAAAACACAAAACATAGAATGCCCACCCCAACTCACTCCCTGACCAACTAAACACATACAAAAATAACATAAAACAGGTCAGGAACGTGACACCTCCACTCATTATTCTCAACCCTGGTAGTCTCTCTATCTCCTCCACTCATTATTCTCAAACCTGGTAGTTTCTCTTTCTCCTTCACTCATTATTCTCAACCCTGGTAGTCTCTCTTTCTCCTTCCCTCATTATTCTCAACCCTGGTAGTCTCTCTGTCTCCTTCACTCATTATTCTCAACCCTGGTAGTTTCTCTTTCTCCTCCACTCTTATTCTCAACCCTGGTAGTTTCTCTTTCTCGTTCACTCATTATTCTCAACCCTGGTAGTTTTCCTTTCTCCTCCACTCATTATTCTCAACCCTGGTAGTCTCTCTGTCTCCTTCACTCATTATTCTCAACCCTGGTAGTTTCTCTGTCTCCTTTCTCTCTCACTTGTTCTCACACACTCGATTTCTTTGTCACACATACTCCCCCCTCTCTCCCCCCTCCTCTCCTCCCCATCCCGCCCCTTCTCTCTATATGTGGGTTAGAGAGTTCATTTAATCAAGCCACAGGAGAGGACAGTGACGTTCAGCGTTACTTAGAATCCCACTTAGAAGGACCAGTCTGAGCCCATAAAGTCCCAGACAGTCCTCTCCACTGGGCCCTCCTTCATAAAGGAACTAGATTCATCATTAAGATGATGACACATTTAAAGGTCATGCTTACATTGGCCAATTTAAGTACTGTTATTCTACACTGTATTATTTATTGTGTGATAAATTGTGAAGGTTAATATACTATTAACCAACCAAATTTAAATAAACATGTAAGATTAAAAAAATATCAAATAGAAGGATAACGGAGAGTAAGGACTGGGATGACTCTCTCTCTCTCTCAGTATTTTTTGTCTGGTTCTCCTCCAGTCCTCAGAAGTTGTAGTGTAATGGTGTTAAGCCACTTCCAAAACCAAGCCTAATGCATTTCCCTTAAATATTTCACCACCCCTTCTCTCCAAATGTGTGTGTCAGTTCCTTGACAAGCCTCTCCTGGTGCCTGAGTGACACAGAGAGAGATCACTAGGTGGTTTTTGGCTGTTTCCTTGTGTTAGCTGTTCTGACGAGGAACAAACACATGAGAATTAGAAAAAGAGAAGGGATATGGCGGTGGGAGGGATGGAGGGGAGGAAGGGAATAGAGGGAGGAAGGGGGAGGGATGGAGGGGTGGAGGGAGGGATGGAGGGGTGGAGGGAGGAAGGGGGAGGGAGTGCTTTATTTGAAACACATCAATGCATTATGGAAATTGTCCTGCTGTTTCAGACATGTACGTATACCGCTCGTGCACATGCGTGCGTGCGTGTCGTGTACTTACCTGCTCATGCGTGTGTGTGTAATTTACATCACAGCTGTATAGAGCAGCATGCTATCTGATGCAATGTGGAACGAGCCTAGCCCAGGTCTTTGTCATGCTGTGTTAGTACTGTGCAGCTCCCTACCGCTTCTCATCTGGCTGACAGCTACCCTTCAAAACCAGCACACTGGAGAGATCTGGCAGAGCAACCAAAACAGACTTGACACGCACACACACACACACACACACAGAGGAGAAAAGTGACATCATTTTTACTGGCTATTTTTCGAGGCTACAGTATGCCATATTCCTGTTACTATTGTGCTATGCTGACAGTGTTGTAAGTCGTTATTCGGGAGTCATTATTAGTGGTGAATACAGTGTATTGAGTCATCATTGGTCGACCAYAGATTAAGGAAGGAGGAGAAGGAGGTCGAGGAGAAGGAGGAGAAAGGGAACAGTCTACTGTGGGTGATTTTTTAAGGCTATACCATATTTCTCTCCTATGCTGATAGTGGTGTATAACATGGAGAATATATATTAGTGAGGGATTTCAGCCAACTACAACATAACACCGTTACGTACGGTTCCCTGACTACAGGAAGTATGGTTGTCATGGTAGAATCACACCTTTTAAAGCCCTCCTCCCGCATAACACCATCTGTGTCACACTTAGTGTGTGTGTGTCCATGTTTTTTTCTCTTGCATCAGGAGGGTTAATCCTCATTTATATGATAATCTCAACACATCATTACCTGCCCCTCTCCTTCTCTCTCGCTCTCTCTCCATCTCTCCCTCGCTCCCATCATTATCTCGCATGAGAGGTATCTCGTCGAAGTTGACAGTGGAGGAAATTGGAAGTCTTTGTTGCTGTGGCTCGTGGTGTGTGTTTGTGTGTATTTGTGTGTATTTGTGTGTGTGTTTGTGTGTGTGTTTGTGTGTGTGATCCACAAGGCTTTGTTGCTTTGGCTTTCTCCCCACGTGGTGGGCTGACTTCAATACACCATCTTCTCTGGCCCAATTTGTATGAGCATGCATACCAACATTTACACAGAAGCGTACACACACACTTACAAACACACATGCGTTCAAGCTCAGAAGCACACAGCCACACAAACACGCACTCACACACACACACACACATGAAAGTACACACGATCACACCCGACTTTCTCATAGATATTACGTTAAGAGTGGTAGATGCTGTTAGATGGTAACGTTATCACCTTTTTGACTGTGTTTCAGATAATGATGGCCTGTGTGTTTGTGGCTGTGTGTGTTCTAGTTGCCGGACCAGTAACCGGAAGAGCCTCATTCTAACCAGTACATCACCCACTCTCCCTCGACCACATTCACCTCTCCCTGGACACATAGGTAAGGCAATTGGTTATAATTAAGCATTAAGAGGTGCCTTATTGCTATTATAAACTGGTTACCAACATCATTAGAGCAGTAAAAATAAATGTTTTGTCATACCCTTGGTATATGGCCTGATATACCACGGCTATCAGCTAATCAGCATTCAGGGCTCAAACCACCCAGTTTATAATAACAGTTAATACTGTTTYTACAGTGATGTATAATGGGCCAGTGTGGTTCTTTGTAGCTCATTTGGTAGAGCATGGTGCTTGTAACACCAGGGTAGTGGGTTCAATTCCCGGAACYGCCCATACTTAAAATGTATGCATGCATGACTGTAAGTTGCTCTAGATAAAAATGTCTGCAAAATATATTAAATATTATAATGGCACTTCATGTTTGTTCCCTGTCTCTCCACAGGAAGTAGTCCATTGGACAGCCCAAGGAACTTCTCCCCCAGTGGCCCTGCCCACTTCTCATTTGCCTCCTCTAGAAGGTAAATAGCGTTTGGAATACTCAATACATCTGCTGTTTACATATAAAGAGATTATATCAAGTTATATAAAGGGATTAAAAACCAGGTAACGCTCTTGGCAGGTCCCTTTTTATGATCCTATAATCTAATGTAGCAGCAATATCTCTAAATCAGATAATCCTACAACAACCAAAARGCCTTTGGCTACACTGCATAAACAAACACATTGTCATACCAATACCGCYATAGTAGCMATCAACTGGCCATTMTTTTTTGAATKAATATTTGTAGTGTTGTGGGCAGGCRGGATAGTAGAGAGGAAAGACAGAGATGCTGAAATAGCAGTAGGCTGGATGTGAACCGCTGCTGCAGCCRTATATGTGCTCTAGAGGCAGTGGCTTAGACCGCTAGACCACCCTAGGCCTCGACTGACCACTTATTTAAGCAGTGACAATATTCCAGTGGCACACACACAGTGAAAAGGAATTCAGTAAGGTTATTTACACCCTTATGCTGGACAGAAACACTTTCCCCTCTTTGCACTCCCCTGTCACACAGCATGACAAAGTGTTTGTGTGTGTGTGTGTTTATGTACGCGCACAGACGGATGGGCCTCTGAGTGCCAGGATGTAGCCAAAACCAACATCCATCATGCCTCCAGCAGTGTCAGACAGATAGAAGGACCCACAGAGAGAGGGAGAGAGATATGTGTAGCAGGACCCCAGGGAAGCAGAGGAAAGGAAGGGATTATTGGCGCAAAAGGCAATCCAGGAGGTGTGAAAGAAATGTGAAACATTAAGCTTTCTGACTTTTTGGACAGAAGGAACTACGTATCTATTGTATAAATCCCTTTCTGCTCTGGAACTTAGTATGACACAATTCTTCCTRCTCTCTTCCTAACCCCTCTCTCTCTCCCACCCTACCCCTCTCTCCCTSTCTCTTTTGCAGGGCGGACGGTCGAAGGTGGTCCCTGGCCTCTCTCCCCTCCTCTGGATATGGCACCAACACACCCAGCTCAACGGTAACTACAACTGACCCATTTTTACACAGACGGTAAAATGTGTAAGAACGTGTAAGAACAWCAATCTCTAATGACAGTGGTCCTTATTATCATTTATTGTCCKAACTATTTATGTTGTTTTATCTGTGTCTGAAACGGACAAAACTCAAATTAAAAGACTAAAATCATTGTAATAACTCCTCCATTTGAACACCACACTTTCATATTACCAACATGACATGATCTAGCAGCATGGAGCKCAGAGTTACTGGTCCTTTCCTCAAGGCACTTCYATTGCTTCATGCCTTGGTCCCTGATTTGAGTAGACTTGACAGTTGAAAGCAGGACARAGGAAAAACTAKCCAGTCTTTTTCTTCATAATAACCWCCATATAACTGTTAAAGGGGCAATCGGCAGTTCAAACGATAATCAGTGGAAGTAGTAATTGCAGAATGCTCCTTTAAGTCATGAGACATCTGATAGGGCGAAACKTATTTTTTATTCTAGCTCTCATTCATGCAAATTACATTAGTGAAACTTGACATTCCATGCATGAATATGTATTTATACGCTAGAATGTATTTCCATATATTAAATGTTGCCCTACTTGGTATGCAAGATGCCATTAGGAAACTCGTGTTCTGTGGAGTTGATTTTCTACTTGTTTTGTTCTGCTTTTAAAACAATTACACGGCACACTAGCAGCCTTCTGGTGTCATGTGCAGGTACACACACACACACACACTGGTAGCCACACACACACAACACACACACACACAACACACACACACACACACACACACACACACACACACACACACACACACACACACACACACACACACACACACACTCACACACACACTCACACACACACTGACAGACACACACACTGACTGACAGACACACACACTGACAGACACCAAAGCCTTCCCCTCTATAATTTGTGCTGTAAATCTCAGCTGAATAGTTAAAAGGTACCCTCCCGCTGGTGAACATGGATCTATCCCATAATACTGCCCATGGAGAACAGAACAAAAAATAACCAGCGGCTCAGATCAGATCGCTTGCTAAGATGTACATTCAGTACCTGATTTATCACTGTGGCTGATGACTGGGCTCAAAGAGAATGTGTGTGTGTGTTTGTGTGTGTGTGTGGAGATAATAAAGTAGATACAGAAAGTCAACCGGTCTTAAAAACATGTTATCTCATCCTCTATCCATTGCTATCATTCAGTTACTAAACTGAGTGATGGAGTGAGGGAGGAGTGAGGGATGGGGGATACAGACAGAGATCGAAAGAGTCAATGAAGAGTGAAATGTGTGTAAGAGAGAGAGAGAGGGGGGGAAAAGAGAGACAAAAAAGACAGAGGAAAAGAACGAGAACACACCCACAAACACCCCCCACACACACACAAACACCCCCACACACACACACCACAAACCACCCCCCCCCCCACACACACACAATCCAACACACACCCACACAAACACACCCCCCCACACACCCACCCACCCACCCACACACACACAGCACCCACCCACCCACAACACACCCCCCCACACACACACACATACACCCACCCACACACACCACATACATACACTACCATTAATTGCAGTTTTGCAGTGCTGTTGACAGGAGGTTCTCTCCTCCCCTGTCCCCCTCACCTGTCTTCTCACCCTCTCTCCCCTCTCCTCTCTCCACCTCCCTCTTTCTCCCCCTCTCCTCTCTTCTCTCCCCTTCCTCTCTTCTTTCCCTCTCTTCTCTCCCTCTCCCCTCTCTTCTCTTCCTCTCTCCCCTCTCCTCTCCTCTCTCCACCTTCCTTCTCTCTCTCCCCCGTCCTCTCTTACTCCTGTACAGACGTCAGTTTTCAGACCTCCCCAGGCTCTTACACGGACCATTACTTGCTTGATTAGCTACTGCAGGGTCCGCATACACAGAGGAGATGAAAGGAGGGGATGAGGGCAGAGGGGATGAGACAGAGGAGATAAAGGAGGGGAGAGAGATGAAAGGAGGGGATGAGGACAGAGGAGATGAAAGGAGGGGATGAGGCAGAGGAGATGAAGAGGGGATGAGGACAAGGAGATGAAAGGAGGGGATGAGGGCAGAGGAGATGAAAGGAGGGGATGAGAACAGAGGAGATGAAAGGAGGGATGAGGACAGAGGAGATGAAAGGAGGGATGAGAACAGAGGAGATGAAAGGAAGGAGAGGAGATGAAAGAGGGGAGAGTGATAAAAGAAGGCAGGAAGACAGAGGAGATGAAGGAGGGCAGGAGGACAGAGAGAGACACATTTAGAACCCAACCAATCGAAAACAAAACGATTATAGCCTTGCTTATTGAGAAAGGCCGCCGTAGGCAGACCTGGCTCTCAAGAGAAGACAGGTTATGTGTACATTGCCCACAAAATGGGAATGACTGAGCTGCACTTCCTAACCTTCTGCCAAATGTATGACCATATTAGAGGCACATATTTCCCTCAGATAACACAGACCCACAAAGAATTCGAAAAACAAACCAATTTTGATAAACTCCCATATCTACTGGGTGAAATACCACAGTGTGCCATCACAGCAGCAAATTTGTGACCTGTTGCTTCAAAGAAAGGTCAACAGTGAAGATCAAGCACCATTGTAAATACAACCTATATTTATGTTTATTTATTTTTCCCGTTGGTACTTTAACTATTTGCACATCGTTACAACACTGTATATAAACATAATATGACATTTGAAATGTATTTTGAACTTTTGTGAGTGTAATTTTTACTGTACATTTTTTATTTTTATTTCACTTGCTTTGGCAATGTTAACATGTGTTTCCCATGCCAATAAAGCCCCTTAAATTACATTGAAATGAGAGAGAGGAAAAGGGAGAGGGAGAGGGGGAGAGATGGAGAGAGAGGAAGTAAGACAGATTAATGGAGTAAAGAGAGAGAAAGAGAGAACCACAACAGGGGAGGACATAAAATACTTTCCCTCATCTTGCTATCTCTCCTTCCTTGTATCCCTCCATCCTCCTTCAATCCACCTACTCCCCCCTCATCTCCCTATGTGTTTAATTGATCATGTTGATGTGCATTTAGCAATTTGAA
>NW_019944832.1:18837-23986 GCF_002910315.2 Salvelinus sp. IW2-2015 | reverse complement strand
CAGGCTCTTACACGGACCATTACTTGCTTGATTAGCTACTGCAGGGTCCGCATACACAGAGGAGATGAAAGGAGGGGATGAGGGCAGAGGAGATGAAAGGAGGGGATGAGGACAGAGAGAGATGAAAGGAGGGGATGAGACAGAGGAGATGAAAGGAGGGGATGAGGCAGAAGAGGAGATGAAAGGAGGGGATGAGGACAGAGGAGATGAAAGGAGGGGATGAGAACAGAGGAGATGAAAGGAGGGCAGAGGAGATGAAAGGAAGGGAGAGGAGATGAAAGGAGGGGAGAGGTGATGAAAGGAGGGCAGGAAGACAGAGGAGATGAAAGGAGGGCAGGAGGACAGAGAGAGACACATTTAGACCCAACCAAATCATGAGAAAACAAAACGATATTTACGTGACACATTGGAAATAATTTATTTTAAAAAACAGAGCAAACTAGAATGCTATTTGGCCCTAAACAGAGAGTACACAGTGCTAGAATACCTGATTACTGTGACTGACCCAAAATTAAGGAAGTCTTTGACTATGTACAGACTCAGTGAGCATAGCCTTGTTATTGAGAAAGGCCGCCGTAGGCAGACCTGGCTCTCAAGAGAAGACAGGTTATGTGTACATTGCCCACAAAATGAGGTGGAAACTGAGCTGCACTTCCTAACCTTCTGCCAAATGTATGACCATATTAGAGGCACATATTTCCCTCAGATAACACAGACCCACAAAGAATTCGAAAAACAAAYCCAATTTTGATAAACTCCCATATCTACTGGGTGAAATACCACAGTGTGCCATCACAGCAGCAAKATTTGTGACCTGTTGCTWCAAGAAAWGGTCAAMCAGTGAAGATCAAGCACCATTGTAAATACAACCTATATTTATGTTTATTTATTTTCCCGTTGGTACTTTAACTATTTGCACATCGTTACAACACTGTATATAAACATAATATGACATTTGAAATGTATTTTGGAACTTTTGTGAGTGTAATTTTTACTGTACATTTTATTATTTATTTCACTTGCTTTGGCAATTTTAACATGTGTTTCCCATGCCAATAAAGCCCCTTAAATACATTGAAATGAAGAAGAGGAAAAGGGAGAGGGAGAGGGGGAGAGATGGAGAGAGAGGAAGTAAGACAGATTAATGGAGTAAGAGAGAGAAAGAAGAACCACAACAGGGAGGACATAAAATACTTTCCTTATCTTGCTATCTCTCCTTCCTTGTATCCCTCATCCTCCTTCAATCCACCTACTCCCCTCTCATCTCCCTATGTGTTAATTGATCATGTTGATGTGCATTTAGCAATTTGAAGTGGTTTGGATTGGAACCAGAAGTAGGCCAGGTTCTAATGGATTTCATGGCAGAAATCATTGTTTCACCTCCCAACACACACTCATCTCTCACTCACTCACTCATTCACTCATTCACACACCCGCGAACACACACCACTATCTCCCCATCCCTAGGAGACGTGCTCATTAAAGCCCTTGATTGATCCAGCCTGGTTTTCCTGTAACTCTAGAACAGAAAAACCCATTTGTTTAAGTAGGGTCTGCTAGTGCCAAGACCCCTGAGGCTCCACTTTAGCTTGTTGTCCAGTTTTAGTTTTCATCTCTTAGAATTGGTCTATTTTTCTCTCTCTCTCATCACACTCTTTCTCCCTCCCACTCTCTTTTCATCACATTTTTTTTTGTGATATTGACGTTTGTCCAGCAGCCTAGAAGCTCTGCACCTAACACATTAGTGTACAATAAAGGCTTATTAACGCTTGAGGGCTCACTCTCTCTGCGCCTCTCTTTCTCTCCATCTCTCTACCCCTTCACTTCCCATCCTCTCTATCTCTCTCTCTCTCTCTCTCTCTCTCTCTCTCTCTCTCTCTCTCTCTCTCTCTCTCTCTCTCTCTCTCTCTCTCTCTCATTCTCTCTCTCTTCTCTCTCTTGCTCTCTCTTTGCTCTTTCTTTATGAAACACATCATGAGGTATGATTGTTTCTTGCTGTTTTACTGTACATTACATTTCTAATACTCTCTCCCTTCCTCCTCTCCCTCCCTCTCTCCCCTCCCACCCCCTCTCTCCTCCTCTCCTCATTCTTCCTCTCTCCCCAGTCCTCCTCCTCGTCACAGGAGCGGCTGCACCAGCTCCCTTCCAGCCCACCATGGATGAGCTGCACTTTCTGTCCAAGCACTTCGGCAGCACCGAGAGCATCACCGACGACGACGGGGCCGCCGCTCGCCACACGTGCCCCCGCTCCGCAGCCTCAGGTTAGAGGGGTCAAGGGTCAGGAAAGGGTGGGATACTAGTTTCGCCCTGTGTTCTCCTCAAGCTTTATAAACAAGATATGAACACAAACCAATCTCCTAACAACTCCTGATTACAGCTCTCTCTCTCTCTCCTGTCTCTCTCTCTTCTGTCTCTCTCTCTCTCTGTCTCTCCTCTCTCTCTTCTCTCTGATTCTCTCTCTCTCTCTCTGTCTCTCTCTCTCCTCGCTCTCTCTCTTCTCTCTCTCTCTTCTCTCCTCTGTCTCTGTCTATCGTATCTCTCTCTCTCTGTGTCTCTGTATCTCTCTCTCTCTCTCTCTCTCTCTCTCTTCTCTCTCTCTCTCTCTCTCTCTCTCTCTCATCTCTCTCTCTTCTCTCTCTCTCTCCTCTCTCTCTCTGTCTCTCCTCTTCTCTCTCTTCTCTTCTCTCTCCTCTTCTCTGCTCTCCTCTCTGTCTCTTCTCTCTCTCTCTCTCTCTCTCTCTGCCTCTCTCTGTCTCGCCTCTTCTTCCTCTTTCTCTCTCTCTCTCTTTCTCGCTCTCTTTCTCTCTCTCTCTTCTCTCTCTCTGACTCTGTCTGTCTGTATCTCTCTCTCTCTCTGTGTCTCTGTATCTTTTCTTTCTCTCTATCTCTCTCTCTCTCCCTCTGTCTCTATCTCTCTCTCTTGTCTCTCTATCTCTTTCTTTCTCTCCTTTCTCTCTCTCTCTGTCTCAGCATGCCCCCTCTAGAGTTCCCTGTGGTCTTTATTCAAGTCAGTATCCTCCAGGCGTCTCCAGAGTGCATGTGTTTCTCCATTAGCTTGTCGTCCTCTCTTCTGTCTCCCAAGTGATGAGTCCATGGAGACTTCTAGACCAGACTAAAATATCTGCTCCACAACACAGCAGACCTGGTTCAAAATAATGTACATTTTCTTTCAAGAACTTTATCTGCGATTGATTAAACTTGTCTGACGCAATGGAACCAATGGAGTAGTCCCAAAAGTGTAAGCCCCACCCATCTGGCACTCCAGGAAGCTCCAAGTATTAAACATATCTTAAAATACTATTTGAACCCAAGTCTTGTATTAGTGCTTGGCATGTTGCATGTAGCTTGTTCCAATGGGTCTGCGGTCTCCTCTCTTGATGCACTGTAGAATGACGTAGTAACTTCCTGTGTCTTTAACAATGCTCCTCCTTGATTGAGAGTGGGTCCTAATTAGTGCATCCATTAGAGGGAGACGGAGTGTTCAGAATTCCTGATTGGTTGATTTTAGAGAGACTAAAAGTGATGCTATCTCCGATTGGCTGATTTACATAATGTACAGACAGGGGTCCACACGTACGCGCGCACACACACACACACACACACACACACACACACACACCACACACACACACACACACACACACACACACACACACACACACACACACACACACACACAGCACACACACAATCACACACACACACACACACACACACACACACACACACACACACCACACACACACACACACACACACACCAACACACACACACACACACACACACATATCCACACACTGGGTCCTGGCTGCTGCAAATTAAGCCTTCATTCAAGTGAAACATTTAAAAATTGATTGTCTATCACTCTTCTTGTCAATCTGCCTCTCTGTCTCTGTCTCGTTCTCTCTCTTCAGCCCGGGGCGCTCACCGTCTTGCTATGACAACGAGATAGTAATGATAACCATCTACAAGGAGCGCTTCCCCAAGGTCATACACCACACACACACACACACACGGTCACACGCACAACTCGTACACAGAAATGCACACACGTATGCAGTGTCGCACACACACACACACACACACACACACACACACACACACACACACACACACACACACACACACACAACACACACACACACACACACACACACACACACACACACACACAACACACACACACACACACACAGTGGCCCTATCCCATAACATGAATGGGACTTGAAGCAGTGCTAACCGCAGTGTCACTGACTGCCTGCACAGTTTTACTTGCTTCTGCATAAAAACACAACAAGATGGTTGCAACCGTCGCATCCCCAAAATGGAGACTGACATGTCATGCAGTGACTGATCCAAAATGGCCCCAGAGAGCCATTTAGACAGARCCCAGCGCAGTGCAGTTTCTCTCTCTAATASAGCATATCTCCCCATCTACTGTTGAAACCACTTCTGGCTTTGTGTTGACCGATATCAATGACTTACAGGCTGTATGACAGGCAGGCAGCCGCTGTGGTAAAGCTGCAAACCAAACAGAAGCAGACAAACAGAGAAAAGGCATTACTCACATCACATACTATAGTAGTACAAACACTAAGGTACGGAGAGATTTATTTGGATTCAGCAGTTTGCTGATGGTGTCTGTTTGTTTGACTATATTGCTAGTCTCACACTAGAATACTGATCACATGGACTTCACATGGAGGTCAATGGGCGGATGAACCACRCTCGCGTGTTAAGTAACCTTAGCTGAGTCCTGAAGACTTGTGTTGGCTCCTAGGCTTTAGCTGAACACACCAACAYAATCTTGTAGCTGGTAAAAGGCCTGGGTTCGAACCCTCTCGGTCCTGTATTGATRATATGTAGTCTATGCTGTATATCTGTCAACTGCCCAGATGAAGGAACGTTGATAGCTTCTCCCCTGAAAGGCTCGGACCCCAGTCACTCACCTATAGTGTATTCCACCAYGTTGTCCTCTCCTCCCAGGCTACAGCCCAGATGGAGGAGCGTCTGTCAGAGTTCATCCAGAACTTCTCCCCGGAGAGCGTGCTGCCKCTGGCTGACGGGGTCCTCAGCTTCATCCACCACCAGATAGCAGAGCTGTCCAGAGACTGCCTGACCAAATCACAGGACGGACTCATCACAACGG
>NW_019944832.1:0-18812 GCF_002910315.2 Salvelinus sp. IW2-2015 | reverse complement strand
AACGATGCTCACTGAACCTTGGGACAAATGAGCGTCTGTGTATATGTTGTGTGAGTATTTATGTATGGACAGTATAGCGGCGTCTCTCTACTCTGGAGTATCCATCTACAGTGGTAATCTACGTACACATTGCTTCGTATGTAAGAGCGCCTGCGCTGACCACAACAGCACAGAGATAAGCCAATAATAAGCACGAGAATTTACAGTATCATGTCTAGTTAACAGGACATGACTTTAGGAACGTAATTAGAAGCAGGAGTAAAAAGAATTTAGGTGATCATATTTGATCTTGTTATCTGTTTCTTGTTTTTGGGGCGTAGGTTGAGACACGCCAATTCTACGGAACGAGGAACATCGAGTATAGCGCACCGTCTCTAGTTGTCACATAGTGGTCCTGATCAACGTACGTATTGAGCTAGAGTAACACATTTTAGAAGTACAGAGAGAATATATATGACAAGCTATCTTTGGTCATCATAAACGGTAATGGCATAAGGAGTTGCCTGCAGAGATAGTTGTGACGTTGTTACATATTTACAGATTGATGAGCTGCGCTAGTTTTGGTTAGTGACTGGATTAATTCTGGACAGGGGGGCCAGCCAATTCGTTCCCATGAGGGTGCGAGCGTGGGATTCCTCACCTTGTGATGAGCTCACGGACCTCCATGTCGTTTGGTCTTCCTCAGCAGGCGGATGAGGCCTGGATACCATCGCAGTTCTTGATGGCCACCTTGTTGCTTCGTTGGTCCTTGCTCGTAGGAGATGTGTCCTCAGGGCTCCACAGGCCTTGCGGGTGGGACCTCCAGCCTTGGGGTGTCAGCCAAATCCCTGCCGAGCGAGCGAGAGGATCCACCACATTGACCAGAGTCACTTGGTCTGTACGCGTCACACGAGTCTATTCGTGTGCATGATACTTGATGCGGTTGCTGCGGCGAGCGGATAGCATAGACCAGTACTGTCTGTCTGGCAGTGAGTATGAAGCGGGGCAATAGGCTCTCACGTGCTTAGCTTGTTCGTGGTACTGAGGCCGAGTTGAGACGGAGAGTAGGGGGGCGACCCCAAAGTGAGTTCGTGAGCTAGCGTAGTGTACAAACTCGTCTTTGCAGGTCGGGGTCACGGTGCAGTCATGGCAGGGAGCGGATGCCTTCGGGAAGGTGACTGAGACTTAATGTTGACTGTGGAGACGTGTCCGTGTAGCGGTATTGAGCGGACCAGGGCCAGGCGGGTCCCCAGGCTGGCCATGCCCCCCTCTCGGGCTGGGCGCGAGGAGCGGCACAGTACTGTAGACTGCCATGGATTAGGAGGAGGTTGATCTCTGCTCTCGTGCTAACCAGCGTGCTTATGTGCGCTCGAATGGGGTATCGTCTGGCCGGTAACCACACCTATGAGAGGAGGGAGGAAAGGAGAGAGATGGTGTGAGGTTGTAGAAGTTATTAACAATACGATTATTGAGGAGAAAGAACTTCAAGACAAAATCGTAACGAGCTCATCCTATGAAAGAACTTGTCTACACTTACTCTGGCCTGTGTGGAGTTTTGTGGAGTTGGGATGTGATTGCTGTGTACTGTCATTTGACGATTATGAGATTTACTGATTCACTGTGCGTATAGATCCAGTGAGCGCTTAATACATCTCGTCAGCCTCAAATAAGGTACACAACCAGTGACCTAAAGTAGGAAAACATGCTTTAGTGGAATTTGGTATAAGAGGGATTTACAAGCCAAACCCGAGTAAAGAGAGGGGGGGAATTAGATAGAGCTTTGAACGAAAAGTCCGTACAGTTGACATATTTGAAGAAGGATGCTGGCATACTGGCAAGGATAAGTGCAATAAAGGAGATATGAGCGCGAAAAGGGGTGAACGTGAGATGGAGATCGATAAGACACAATATGACTAAGTTGGCCGTGAAGTCGCATCTGGGGACCATTCTCTTTACATCTACACCTTTGTGGAGAGGACAGAGAGTATAACCACGTGTTATTAGAAACCAGAGCAACCTGGGGGGACTGAGGGAGAGCACCACGGAATGGCGCTTATGTTCTTTCGGTTTTGTCAGAGTGTGTATCGCTGGGTCATATGGCCAGCCGAACTCAGAGATACAGATCACGTGAGCGCTCGCAAAGCCCATAAGAAGTAGAAAGGACTAAGGAATAGATTGATATTGTACTGTGCGAGTAAATTACAAAGTTCCTGGAATCTCTGCCAACTTTATGATGAGTGCGCAGTGTCATTAGTATTAGAGACCAATATAAAGAGTAATATAAAGTATTGTACTTGGACTCTCTTGGGAGCTCCAAATAAAAGACAGCTTCCTCGAAAAGTTGAAAAGAAAAACAGGAAGGGCCTTTGTCCCCTTTTCTGCCAACACCAAAGGCCCGAGGCTGAAAGGTTTTCTGCCCTTGCTCTAAATGTTAAAAAACCTCTACGTTGGTATTTAGAATATATCATGATTTCTGTCCACCATGCCTCTGACATTTCAACCAAATCAGAGCGGAGGACTGTGGCACTAGAATGCCAAATGAACTGACCCCCCCCCCCCCTCTCCTCTCTCTCCACCTCCATTTCACTTTCTCTCTCCTCTCTCCCCTCCACCTTTCCCTACCTCTTTCATTCTCCTCGCTTCTCTCTCATCTCTCTCCTCTTCATTTCACTTTCTCTCTCCCTCATCCTTCCCTACATCTTTCCTTCTCTCGCTCTCTCTCTCCCGCCTCCATTTCAGTTTCTCTCTCCCTCCCATCCTCTGTCTGCTCTTCCCTCTCACTCTCTCCTCTCTCATATAACTGACACAAGGAGAAGAAGCATCCAGCCTGACCCTATCGACCTCTTCCGCGGCGTCGCTCTGGCAACGGGGCACCAAGCAGTAGAGACGCAACGCGAGAAGAAGAGGGTGGACCAAGCCTAGTTTGAGAGCGAGCGAGAACCATCAATCGAGGTGAGTGGGTGTGAAATCACAGAGGTATACACTCTCTCAGTGACTATAGGTACATATAAGCATTGGAGATGCTCAAACTGGAACAGTATAGGTGGCAGGAGTTATTTCAACTGTCATTGAATGTGGGTGTTGGTACATGGCAGGCGCATTTGTATCGTGAGGTGAGAGCGTTTTACAACAAATTCAATCGTATAAACATAAGTAGCGTATGGTAGTGTAAGTGGTCACCTAGCAATATAAATATAAGTATACGTGGGCTTGACCTTATATCGTATGAGGAACAAGGAGATGTCCGTTTTGAGTTATATACAGCACGCGCCCATTTGTCATATAACGTATAAAGCACCATCATAGTATATGTTGATTTAGTTCAGGTAAAATGAGAGAGGGAGACAGATTAAACCGGAGAAATGGAATGAACAGTGGATGTAATTTACGTGTGAATGTCCCAAATGGCATGCTATTCCCTTACATGGTGCACTACCTTTGATCAGAGCTCCTTTATGAGGGCCTGGTCCAACAAGTGGTGCAACTATATAGGAGAATTGGATGTGCCTATTTGGGATCATAACGTTCTGGTCTATAAGTAGTGCACTGCTATAGAGAATAGGCACCATTTGGGACCATAGAGTCTGGTCTAAAGTGGTGCACTATATAGAATAGATGCCATTTTGGTACCATAGAGCTCTGGTCTAAAGTAGTGCACTATAAAGGAGAATAATGGGGCACCATTTGGGACCATAGAGTTCTGGTCTAAAGCAGTGCACTATAAGGGAATAGGGGGGGCACCACTTAGGGAAATAGATGGCAGAACTTTGGTCTAAAAACAGTCAGGACTATAAAGGAATTAAGGCGCACCATTTGAGCACGACCTAGGTCCTGGGTCCCTTAAAGTAGTGCACTTTAAAGTGGAAATAGGGCCACCATTTGGTACCACTTGGCGATCTCCTGAGTCTAAAGTAGTCGCAGCTATCAAGGAATAGGCCCAGGCACCATTTTGGGGACGCAGTAGAGTTCTGGTGCTAAAGCCAGCTGCGCAACTTATAAAGGGAATACGTGGTCTGGTCTCAGTCCATTGTGGAATAGTAAGGCAAAATTAAACATACATCTCTTCCAACACGATTTCAGCTTATCCTATAATGCCAAACCTAGCACTTGGGTTACTATCAATTAAACCGTGCAGGTTGGCGTATCTATTGTTTTCAGTTTCCTTTTAGGCGGTGATACTTAAGTAAGAATGCCTGTCGCCTTTAAAATGATGCGGTAGACATTATATCGATTCTAACATAGTGGTTAATATTCCTAAAAACATAAGTTGAAAATGTTTCTGTTGCCTTGCTACCTGTTTGTTTGATGTAATGAATTTGTTTTTTCTAAATGTCTCATCCTCTATAATCAATATGCTGAAAATAAGTTGTGATATTTTTTGAAGCCAAGACAATAAAATGACATTACTCCCTACACATACATACGTCCGACCACATTGTGTCAGATTAGTTCATATTTAGCTACATATGAGCTTAGCTTATATAAACTGACATCATCCCACCACCATTTACCCGAAGCTAAGTCACTCTACACCTTGTGATTGGCTTTGTTCTAACTTTGTAGATGCAAAGAAGCTGAGGCGCAAAATGACTCACATCACTATTGTCTATAAAAGATGCAATGGAACTGAGGACAAATAAGCGCGGCCAAGGGGACGGATCTGGTGTACCGGTTTGCGCTTCTTCTAAAGAGAGTAAAACCACAACTAATTATAGGGTGCCTATTTCAGCTTGTACCAATAGACATACCGATAGATGACAACCGTGTAGGTCTTAGCACAATTTGTACCTATATCTCTCTGTGTTCACGTAACCATGAGTTCAGAAGTCAGTTTGCACCCCAATAATACAAAACAGAAAACTAACCTTGTTTTGACTGGAACAATTCACGAATCATCACCCTCACAGGGACGCTACAAGGTGACAGGGGTTTTTCATTTGAATCATACCGTCACTAGACCTAACAGATGTGACAGGGTTTGCATTTGAATCATCACCTGGGTCACAGACCTAACAACGGTGACAGGGGTTTCATTTGAATATCACCTCAAACCTACAAGGTGACAGGGGTGTTCATTTGAATCATCACGCTCACAGGACCTACAAAGGTGACAGGGTTGTTGATCATAGTAAGCCTAGAGGATCAGTTCAATATCACCGGTCACAGACCTACAACAGGTGACAGGTGGTTTATTTGAATTCATCATCAAACTCAGCAGACCTAGCAAAAGTGACAGGCTGGTTTCCATCTTAGAGTGGCTGGCTTGACTGTAAAGTACGAGGATTTGTTTGCTGTGCCAGCAACTTTTTTTTAAAAGCAAAATCTATTTAGTATAATCTTGAATTTTAACATCTATCCGTAAGTTCTCAAAAGGGGTATAATTCAATGAGAGTATGTCGTCTTAATTTTCTATCAAAACTCAAAGTGTACAACATTTCCTTACAGATGATTTTGGACTGTGTTATCCCACACCACGTTAAGGGGTGTGACCACATCGCTGTGTTGGCGCGAAGCCAATGGGCAAAATAAAAAATGACCAACCATGGCATGGTTATTCAATTATTTCAATTTTCGCCCTCCTGTTTAGAGAAAAAACCTAAATTTAATTTTAAAAGCTTGTACCAAAAGGGTAGTTAACACACTTGTCCAACATTAGGGCGATAGTTAGCAGCAACGTGATCCGAAATCAATAGTTTCATAGTGACAAAATACTCCTCCATGTCAATTAAGTGGACGATAGTACAGGTTAGCACCCATTTTTAGACTAATTGAGCTCAACCCCAGACTTTACAAAGCTATCCTGCCATTCACCCATTTCCACATATTCTAGCTCTTGAAACTCATTTAGAGAGCCAACTGCTCTGAACCCATTTGAAAAAACATACCCTTTGGTTATGGTTTGTGACTCATAGCGAGCATTTAGAGGCAGCCTTTTCCAGGAGTGTTCGTGTAGCCGCAGCGGGTAATGCTGAAACAGATTATTGTCTAGACGTTCCCTGAAATGAGTGCACCCTAAGTAACTTAATGAATAGACCCTCCGATAAAATCATGAGCTTAATTTAGTGAGACCTTGTGGAAGAGACCGTGTAATAGAGCTACCCGACATAATCCAGAAGCCGGGACGGACGAGATATGATGATGAAAGAGCTTTTTGACCAGCTCAGTGATGAAGGTCAACTCAGAGCTCTCAGAACGCTCATAGGCCTTAGAGGATGAGAGGCGAGCTTCTATGTGTTGATGATGTGATCAGAAGATAGAGAGAGAATTGGGTGAACCAGACGAGAGGATGCGTTTTTGATATTGTCAACTGGCGGTCCGAGATAAAACGTGTGATCTGGCGGTGGAGAAGAGACAAACTCAACATGCGCACGTGAGGGCGGATAGCACGGAGAGAGAGAGACGGAAGGAGGTGAGGATGAGAGAGAAAGAAAGAGAGGGGAGGTCGGCCTTTCAGCCACAGGGGATCTCAGCGATAAAACAAAATTCTTTCAGCAATTAATAGGTTCATGCACCATAACATTTTATGACAGTTTAACTTTTGGAAGACCAGAAGAGTACTAGGGGTGCGGTGTGTGCGTCGTGTGCAAGCATGTATATGTGTTGTTATGTGTTTGCAACTATGCATGATGACTCCACGCTCGTTTGAGCATCTTTCTTCCAAGATTCTCCTGCCAGCTCAAAAAGAAAGTACACCGTCTTGTCATTTGCGCTAGCTTTTGATTACAGTAGAACAAGCCAATCAAAGTGTAGAGTGACTGCTTGGTAAATGTTGGTGTGTGTGCAGTTTATAAGCTAAATAGAACTAATCTGAACACAAGTGTGACGTACTGTATGTATGTGTAGGGAGTAATGTTTATTTTTGGCCTTCAAAATATCACAACTTATTTCAGCATATTGATTATGAATTTGGACATTTAAAAACAAATTCATAATCAACAACAGGTAGCAGGAACAGTAACATTTTCAACTTATGTTTTAGGAATATAAATTATACTTTCCGCATCATTTTTCAACAGGATTCTACTTAATCACGTAAAAACGAATGAATGAACCCCAAAACGTGCTTTGGTTTATTGATTTTGATAATATAGCTGAAATCGTGAAAAATATGTTTGTTTTGCCTACTATTCCAAATGGCACCCTATTCCCTTTATAGTGCACTGCTTTAGACCAGAGCTCTATGGTCCCAAATGGTGCCCCATTCTCTTTATAGTGCACTACTTTAGACCAGAGCTCTATGGTACCAAATGGCACCCTATTCCCTTTATAGTGCACTACTTTAGACCAGAGCTCTATGGTCCCAAATGGCACCCTATTCCCTTTATAGTGCACTACTTTAGACCAGAACGCTATGATCCCAAATGGCACCCTATTCCCTATATAGTGCACTACTTTTGGACCAGGCCCCCATAGGGCTCTGATCAAAGGTGGTGCACCATGTAGGGAATAGGATGCCATTTGGGACACACACATTCCATACTGTTCATCCCCTTTAATCTGTCTCCCTCTCTCATTTTTCACTGAAACTAAATCAACAATACTAGAGGCTAACTTTATGACAGATTGYGCGGTGTATTTAACCAAAACACATCCCTTGTTTCATAGATATAGGTCAAAGATGTCTTTATATGAGTCATTACATACACAGCATTATGTTATATGCCTGAGAATATTTTGTAAAACGTCCACCCACGTACACTGCTGCCATGGACCAACACCACATTCAATGACAGTTGAAATGAACTCCTCCAACTGTCCAGTTGACATTCAAAGCTATATGTACATAAGTCACTGGAGTGTCCCTGGATTTACACACTCTGATTGATGGCTTCCCCGCTTCCTTGCCTGTCTCAAAGGCTTGGTCCCACTCCCTCTGCTGTTGCGTCGTCATCCTTCGCCGTTGGCCGAGAGCGACGCCGGCGGAAGAGGGTCGATAGGGTCGGCTGGATGCGTTCTCCTGTGTGTCATTATAGATGAGAGAGAGAGTGAGAGGGGCAAGAGGCATGACGAGGGATTGGGGGAGGGAGAGAAAGGAACACTGAAATGGAGGCGGGAGAGAGAGAGCGAGGAGAAAGGAAAATTAGGGAAAGGATGGCGGGAGAGAGAAAGTGAAATGAAGGAGGAGAGAGATGAGAGAGAGAGAGGCGAGGAGAATGAAGAAGGTAGGGAAGGGTGGAGGGGACGCAGGAGAGAGAAAGTGAAATGGAGGGAGAGAGAGAGAGGGGGGGGGGTCATTCATTTGGCATGCTAGTCACAGTCCTCCTGCTGATTTGGTTGAAATGTCAGAGGCCATGGTGGAAGAACATTTCCCAGCGTAAGGTACATAGAGCAAGCAGAACTCGTGTGCGAGAGCTTCACTCCCACGACGTCAAGTTACAAGAACTTATATAGTCTTTATACTTGTGTCTCGTTAATGCTATGATCACTCGCACTCATCATAGTTGGCAATTCAGCTCAGGAACTTTTGTACAATTACCAAAAGGGGACGTGATAGATGCTATTTAGTCCTGTCTGTTTCTATTGGTTCTGACCCTCTCATTGCTGTATCGTTAGTTGCAAGGCCAGGGAACACTGAAAACCAGAGAAATGACCTTCGCCCTCCCAGCCCCAGAGTGGCCTGGTTTCTAATAACGTGTTTATCCCTCCACAAAGGGTTGAATGAAAGGAGAGTCCCAGAGGACAGAATAAAGGCCATGTTAATCCAGCGTGCCAGCACTTTTGAGCGAGCAATTCAAAAGTTATGACCATGTTAGTACCGCCAGCAGTTTTATTAGCTGGCCTTATTTCAGCTATAGGTTGCCCCAGTTAAACTTCAAAACAGCACACACAATACCGATACACAATGGCAGGACGATCACGCCAGAAGATGTCGGCGAGTGAATATTTGTCTGTTACCTCGTATATTGGTCCCCTCTTCTCAATACCGAAAGACAGTAGCAGTCAATATTGTCCCCGCGCTCCTCGAGTACCACAGAGCAGTACAGTGCAATAGTGGTCCCGCTCCCTCCTCTCATAACAACAGACATATCATGGTCAATATTGTCCCCGTACCCTCTCAATACGACAAGAGCAGTGACTGTCATATTGTCCCCCCCCTCCGTCTCAATACCACAGACAGTAACAGTCAGTATTGGTCGCCCCTACCTCGTCAATACCTACAGACATAAGTGTCAAATGTCCCCCCTCCTCTCATACCACAGACAGACAGTCAATAAGGTCCCGCTCCTCTCAATACCACAGACAGTTACAGTCAATATTGTGCCCCCTCCTCTCAATGACGCACAGACATACAGTGCAATATTGTCCTCCCTCCTCTCATACACAGACAGTACTTTTCATATTGGTCCCCCCCTCGGCTCTCAATACCGACAGACAAGTACAGGTCAATATTGTCGCCCCTCCTCAAATCCACAACAGTACAGTCAATATTGTCCCCCGCCTCCTCCTTCAATAGTCCACAGACAGGTAGCTGTCAATATTTGTCTCCCTGCGCTCTCAATACACAATGACAGTACAGTCAATATTGTTCCCCCTCCTCTCAATACCACAGACGAGTATGTCATATTGTCCCTCGGCCTCCTTCAATACCACAGACGGTGAAGTCAGTAATATTGCCCCCCTCCCTCTCAATACACAGACAGTACAGTCACATATTGTCCCGCCCCTCCTCTCAATACCACAGACAGTACTGTCAAGTATTTGTCCGCCCTCCTCAATCCGACAGACAGTACAGTCATATTGTCCCGTCCGCTCTTCTCAATCACCACAGAGCAGGTACAGTTCATATTGTCCCCCTCGCTCTCAATACCACAGAACAGTACAGTCAATTTGTCCCCCTCGTCAATACAGACAGACAGAGCAGTCAATATTGTCCCCACCGTCTTCTCAAATAAACAGACAGTACTGTCAGATATGTTCCGGGCCGCCCCTCTCAATACGACAGAGCTAGTACTGTCATATTGTCTCCCTCTTCTCAATCCCGGACGGCGGGTAGCCTAGTGGTTAGAGCGTTGGGACAGTAGACCGAAAGGTGCTGATCGAATCCCCGGTGACAGGTAAAAAATCTGTCGTTCTGCCCCCTTGAACAAAGCAGTTAACCCACTTTTCCATAGGCGTCCATTGAAAACTGACGCGCCTAGTAAATAAGGTAAAAATATATATATTTCCCCTCCCCTTCATGTACGGAGTTCAATCCAGAAAAGTCAATCTAGCATCAAAAGTTTATGTGGCAGACTGGCAGCTGTGGTGTACGTATATGGTTCCGTGGTCCCCCCCCCCCTAAATAACACAGACAGTACCTGTCAATTTGTCACCCCCCTCTCTGTAGGGATTCAACCCAGAGGAGTTCTTGCACTGCGCTGGAGGCAGCGGGACACGCCAAGGAGGACACCTGATGAAGACGGACATCCCTCTTACATTCATTCAGCAGCTGGTCTGACCCGGGACCCTTGGAGGGTGAGCACACACACATTTAATGAAGTATGGACACTCCTGGTTACGACAGACACTCTAGAGCCCTTCAACGCTGGAACCGCTTTCTATTCCTTTGTTCTCCTCCAATCAGGACTGATTTAGACCTGGACCACCAGGTGGTGAAATTAATTATCAGGGAGAACGGAAAACCAGCAGGCTCCGGACCTCTTGGGAAGAGTTTGAATACCCTAGACTAGAGGGTGAGTAAGGGAGGGCGAGGGAAGTAGGAAGATGAGAGGGAAGAGAGGAACGGAAAGAGAAATTGAGTTGGGACAGAGGTGAGGGGTGAGAAGAGAAGTGGGGCAGAGGGAGGAGGAGACGAGAGGGAAAGAGAGGGAATGAAGATGAATGGAAAGAGAACACGATATTGAAGCTGGGACAGACAGGGACCCTCTGGCAGGGGGAGAGAGAAGGATGAGAGGGAGAAGGAGAGAAAGAGAGGAGGAGAAATAGACAGATTCAGATGGCTTGGACCAGACCAAGCACCCTCTGGAGGTGAGAGAGATGTAAGGATGAGATGAGAGTAGAGGGGAGACATTTAATGAAGAAGAGATAAGAAGAGAGGATGAGAGGAACAGGAAAGAGACATGCAGACGCAGCTGGGACTGACCTGCGACCGTGGGGAGGTTGGATAGGGGAGGGAGAGGACAGGTAGACGGAAACAGAAAGAGACAGATTTAGGGACCATCGTTGTACCTGCTTAGAGCCAACAAGAGAAAATTGAAAGATAGGATGCGTTGAGATTTTCCCCCTACCCACATTTTGACAGCACACTCCCCTCGGGTGTTTATTGTAGATAAATTAACTATAAAAACTAGCCACAAAATAACCTTAAAAAAAACAATTACATTTTTGGCATGAGAAAAATAACAGGCATGCTTGCCATTGTAGCATGTGGGCAGTGATCACTGTCAACTAGCCTGGTCCCAGCTCATTGTCACACTGAACCTTGCAAAGACAGCACAAACAGACGGGGGACCAGGCTACCTGTAGAACATTATTGAGACGCAGAGAAACTCCCTTTACCTGATTATGAAGCCGGTCGCCTCACTGCACTTTCCACTGTCAGTAATATACATATTGTCTAAACACACACCAGCCCCCAAACTCCTCTCTGACTCCTTCAATTCCATTTCCAGCTTCACTTCTCACGTGGCATCCATCACCCAAAGTGTTCATTAGCTACACAATGTAAAGGGTTAGAAGAAACTATCCAGAGATCCGACTGCTACTATTGGCAGCGTACCTTCAAAGTCATGGTTGAAGAAAATGAGTTTGGGTTTTAGTGGTGGCACAATGTGGACACTATTATATTAACAAACGATCTCTTAGTTTAGCCCATATTACTGTATAATCACCCACACATATCAATATGATCTACTCTTTACTCTCTCCTCTCACACTCTCGTCTTCCCTCCCTCTCTCAGTTCCCCAAACACAACACATTATGTTTTAAAATAGTTGTTACCAAAGGTTGACAAGAAGAGATAATATATTTTCACATCACTTTGAATGTGACACTAATTCAAATGAACGAGATGAGTTTCTAAAGTGGCAATTGCAGCCATTTTCATCTCAATAATCAAATCATTATCTGATAAACAGGGAAGTACCTTTACTGTAGAAAATATAAAATTTTCAGTTAAAATTGATTAAAAATTACTCTTAGCAAAAGAGCACCGTCTAGGAAAGAAATGGATCGAGTGGAGACGGGAAAACTGAAAATTAGCGCATATATGCTATGAAACTCATTTACCAGCTCCTTGCCTACCCAAAAACAGGCTGACAGTTCAGGCGGTCGCTTCGAACACTCTAAACACAAACTTTACTCCAACTTCATATTGGAATATATGACAGGGCTTTGGAAAGTTATTCAGACCCCCTGACTCATTGTAGCTGGAACGGCGATTTTTTAATGGAAATATCTACAAAGCACGTACAGAAGGCTCCTTCAACACCATCACTCCTGTTCAAGCACGTTTGTAGTTAATCCAAAAGTTTATCATTTTTTTAAAAAGGCTAATTGATACATTAGAAAACCCTTTATGCATAATATAAAGACCAGCTAGAAAACTGTTGGCTGATTAAGAAGCCAATAACGGCCATTATTAGAATAGTTGAGTATCATGGAGCATCAGCATTTGGAGGAGTTCGATTACAAAGACTCAAATGACCAGAAACAAAAGACTTTCTTCTGAAAATAGGTTAGATCATCTCTATAGTTCTAGAAATGAATCTATACCATGCCGAAGAAAATAGGCAAGAACTGAAATCTATGATAGATAATTCCATAAAAAACAGATGATTTAACCCAGCATACAAATAATCAATTACATCATTAAAAATGATCATACACTGTATCATGATCAAATTTTATTATAATTAATTAGGACAAAAAAAATAGCATTTTCTTTCAAAAACAAGGAACATATCTAAGTGACCCCAAACTTATTAGAACAAGGTAGTACATACTGTAAGTATTCAGACCCTTTACTCAGTGCATTTGTTGAAGCACCTTGGCAAGCGATTACAGCCTCAAGTCGTCTGGGTTAACGCTACCAAGCTTGGCATACCTGTAATTGGGGAAGCTTCTCCCATTCTCTCTGCAGATCTGCTCAAGCTTGCTTGGATGGGGAGCATTGCCTGCACAGCTATTTTTCAGGTCTCTCCAGAGATTCTCTGGCTGGGCCACTGCATCAGGACATTCAGAGACCTTCGCCCCGAGTCTGAGGTCGCTGAGCACTCTGCGAGGCAGGTTTCATCAAGGATCTCTCTGTACTTTGCTCTGTTCATCTTCTGCCTCGATCCGGACTACTCCCAGTCCCTGCAGCTAAAAAATATCCCCACAGCAGGATGCTGCCCACACCATACTTCCCTGTAGGGATGGTTGCCAGCGTTCCTTCCAGACGTACGCTGGCATTTAGGCAAAGAGTTTCAATCTTGGTTTCATTCAGACCAGAGAACTTTTTCTCATTGGTGTCAGCCTTTAGGTGCCTTTAGGCAAATCTCAAGCGGGCCTGTCTGTGCCTTTACTGAGTAGTGCTTCCCATCTGGGCCACTCTACCAATAATTGCCTGATTGGTGGAGTGCTGCAGAGATGGTTGTCCTTCTGGAAGGTGCTCTCATCTCCACAGAGGGATCTGGGGTCTATTCAGATGACCATCGGGTTTTGGTCACCTCTCTGACCAAGGCCTTCTCCCCCATTGCTCTCAGTTGGCAGGCAGCCAGTTTAGGAAGAGTCTTGTGGTTTCCAAACTTTTTCCATTAAGAATTGATGGAGGCCACTGGTTTTGGGGACACTCATGCTGGCAGACAATTTCCATTTCCATTTAGAATAAGGCTGTAACGTAAACAAAATGTGGAAAAGTTCAGGGGTCGAATACTTTCCAAAGGCACTGTATATATAAACATGGAAATCCCATTTTTTGACTGCACTGGGCCTTAAAATATTTGCATGTATTTGTTCAGCAACTCTCCCCCTCATCCAGAGTGATCACATGTCAAAGGTGATTTTGTTATTGTAGAGAAAAACCTAAACAACACTCTTTAGTGAATTTGCCATTGCAATTGCTCAGCCGTAACACAACAAAATGTGGAATAAGTCACTTTCTGAAGGCACTTATGTTACACAATGCTTAATTAATCTGCAACAGTACACACCAGTAAAATGTATTGAGTGGTAAATCATGTGTTTTTGTCCAGACATGGAGCATGGACAAAACTACTATGACAGTGAAGGGCCCACACCACCCAGAGCAGACGATTCCGCAGAGGTGAGGACCCTCCATCTCTAAGATTAAATACACTCGTAGACACAGCAAGATCAGAGTGAGGACCCTCCATCTCTAATAGTAAATTACACTCACAGGACACACCAGATCAGAGGGGGGACCCCTCCATCTCTAATTGAGAATACACTCCACAGAACACCAGATCAGAGTGAGGACCCTCCATCTCTAATGAGAATACACTCGCAGACACACCAGATCAGAGGTAGGACCCGTCCTTCTCTAATGAGAAATACACTCACAGACAAACACCAGATCGCGGTGAGGACCCTCCATCTCGGAATGAAAATACACTCACAGACAACCAGAATCAGAGGTGAGGACCCTCATTCTTCTAATGAGAATACACTCACAGACACACCAATATCAGAGGTGAGGACCCTCCATTCTCTAATGAGAAATACACTGCACAGACACACCAGATCAGAGTTGGAGACCCTCCATCTCTTAATGAGAAATTACACTCACAGACCACACCAGAATCAGAGTTGAGGGGCCCTCCATCTCTAATGAGATTACACTCACAGACACCACCAGATCAGAGGTGAGCCCCTCCATCTCTATGAGAAGTACACTCACAGACACACCAGATCACGAGGTGAGGGCCCTCCATCTCTAATGAAAAATACACTCACAGCACACCCAGATCTGTCTTCAAATATATCTAGCTTAAGTTGGCTGACTGAGCTGCTGCTTTTATGCTAGGGAAGGATGAAACCCATGAAGCCTCAAAGTTGAAAGAAAGACTTTTCAAACATCCAAGCGGATCAGCAAACGAGCATATGGGTGAAGTAGAGTCTGGTCAAAGCAATATGAATGACTATGCATTTCATGTACCATCACAAAGTCCTGCACATCATTCAAAGACTGAGGCTCCAGGTAGATTTCTCTGACCATCTAATTTACCACAACCTTACCCTTGGCTGCTGCACCTCTACCCTTTACCCATCTCCCTCCTCCCCCCTCTCTCCCCTCCTCCCTCCTTCACTCCCCTCTCTCCCCTCCCTCCTTCTTCCCTCCTCCTTCCTCCCTCCTCCCTCCCCCGTCAGTGCGGTTGTACTTGGTACGCTCACAGGGAGACCCGTTCAGCGTTTTTGCCATTGAAAGAAGATCAACAAGCAGAACCCGGATCCTGAGGAACCAGATCCAGCAGGCCTTCGTATGAGAGAAGAATGCGACCTTCGCTGAGGAACCCCTTCTGGTCCTCCATGTTCTGCTCCTTCGAGATGCGCAGGCACCTCTGCATGGTCATGGAGAATGCTGAAGTTAGTGGGGTTTCTGAGGAAACTGCTACTTCTTTAATTGGAATTACAATAAAGGCTTCATAGGGTGTCGCCAAGAAACTTCACTAGCTTACACCTTTGCTCTTTCAAAGTTCTCTCCGTTCTGATCTGTTCACTTCCTTTTGAGGTTGAGAGAGTTTCTCAGGAAAGCCGGTGGATTTCATTCTCATTCTGGAAAGTAGTACTCTCCCTTTGCCCTTGGATTTGCCTTCATGGTATCTGATAGGACTGGCTAGCGTGAAGCAATATGGTGGAAACCAGAGGGGAGGGCGGCTCATAATAATGGGATGTGAGTGATGTGAATGGACTGTATCAAAAACACATGGAAAAACCATGTTGAGTGTTGTGATACCAATTCCATTATTCCATTCCAAAATTTACTATGAGCCCGTTTCTCCTCAAATTTAAAGTGCCACCAGACAAATCAAATCAACTTTTATGTGTCACTGTGCGCCAAATACAAACAGGAGTTCACCAGTGAAATGCTTACTAACCAAGAGTGCAATTTTTGAGTTAAATTGTTATTAGCTGTGAACAATAGATAAGTAAGAATAAAAACAAACAGTAAAAAGACAGTGAAAAATTAACAGTAGCGAGGCTATATACAAGTAGTGAGGGCTATAACAGTAACGAGGGCTATATACAGGCACTGGTTAGTCGGCTGTTGAGGTAGTATGTAACATTGTTAGGGATGGTTAAAGTGACTATCAATATTATGATTAACAGAGAGTAGCAGTAGACGTAAAGAAGGGTTGCGGGTGGGGTGGTGGGTGGCGGGACACAAATGCAGATTGTCCGGGTAGCCAATGTGCGCGGGGGAAACCGGTTTATCAGGCTAATTGAGGTAGTGTGTACATGAATGTATAGTGTAAAGTGACTACACATATACAGTGGGGCAAAAATATTTAGTCAGCCACCAATGGTGCAAGTCTCCCACTTTAAAAAGATGAGAGAGGCCTGAATTTATTCATCATAAGTACACTCATCTATGACAAGACAAAATGAGGGGGAAAATCCAGGGAAAGCACATAGTAGGATTTTTAATGAATTTTAATTTGCATATTATGTAGAAAATCAGTACATCCTGCCTGTAGAGGCCTGGATGCAGGCAGCTTAGCCCGAGTGATGTACTGGGCCTACGCACTACCCTTCTGTAGGTTGCCTTGCGGTCGGAGGCCGAGAGTTGCCAATACCAGGCAGTACTGCAACCAGTCAGGATGTTCTCGATGGTCCGCTTGTAGAACCTTTTGAGGATGGGAGACCATGCCAAATCTTTTAGTTTCCTGAGGCGGAATAGCCTTTGTCGTGCCCTCTTCCACGACTGTATGGCGAACTTGGAAGCTCTCAACCTTGCTCCACTGCAGCCCCGTCGAGGGAATGGGGGGCCGTGTTCGTCCTCCTTCCTGTAGTCCACAAATTATCTCCTTTGCTTGATTATGTTGAGGGTAGGTTGTTCTCCTTCTTCTGGCACCATCCGGCCAGGTCTCTGACCTCCCCCTATATGAGGTTCTCTCAGTTGTCGGTGATCAGGCCTACATGTTGTGTTGTCTGCAAACTTAATGTGGTGTTGGAGTCATGCCTTGCCACGCGAGTCGTGGATAACAGGGAGCATAGGATGCGACTGGCACGCACCCCTAGGGGCTCCAGTTGAGGATTCAGCCGTAGCAGATGTGGTTGGCTACCTACCCTCACCAACCTGGGGCGGCCCGTCAGGAATTCCAGGGATCCAGTTGCAGAGGGACGGTGGTTTAGTCCCAGGATCCTAGCTAGTGATGATGCTTTTGAGGTACTATGTGATGAACGCTGAGCTGTAGTCAATGAATAGCATTCTCACATAGGTGTCCTTGTGTCCAGGTGGGAAAGGGCAGTTGTGGAGCTGCATAGAGACTGCATAATCTGTGGATCTGTTTGGGCGGTTGCAAATTGGGTGTGTTTAGTGTTTCTGGGATAATGGTGTTAATGCCATTACCAGCATTTCAAAGCACTTCATGGTTACAGACGTTGAGTGCATACAAGGTCTTGTAGTCATTTCGCAGGTTGCCTTAGTGTTCTTGGGCACAGAGACTATGGTGTCTGCTTGAAACAAAATGTTGGTATTACAGACCTCAATCAGGGGACAGGTTGAAAAAATGTCAGTGAAGACACGTCCTGGTAATCACCTCGCCCCCGCGGCCGGTGAATGTATGACCTGTTTAAAGGTCTTACTCACGTCGGCTACGGAGTGCATGATCACACAGTCGCCTGGAACAGCTGATGCTCTCATGGCATTGCCTCAGTGTTGTTGCCTCGAAGCGAGCATAGAAGGGATTTAGCTCGATCTGTAGGCTCGTTGTCACTGGGCAGCTCGCGGGCTGTGCTCCCTTTGTAGTCGTAATAGTTTGCAAGCCCTGCCCACCATAAGATGCAGCGCGGAGCCGGTAAAGTACGATTCAATCTTAGCCCTATATTGGCACTTGCCTTTTGATGGTTGTCGAGGGATAGGATTTTCTTATAAGCTTCCGGGGCAGAGTTCCGCACCTTGAATGTGGTAGCTCTACCCTTTAGCTCAGCTGCGAATGTTGCGTGTAATTCCATGGCTTCTGAGTTGGGACTGTGTCTAACCAACACCAACTGGTGAAATTTAAAAAACATCGGTCCTATCTATATAGGATGACGAGGGCCAGAGATTCAAATAACTGATCAAGTTGTATTTCTACCATAGTCAATTCAGTTGTATTAGAACGGGGTTCACTTCCCACAGCACCCTAGACCAAACCATCTTCCTTAATGCGTGTTAGGTGTCTGAGGGCAAACTCAGCATACTCAACCCCAAACTAATACAGAAAGCAGATTGCTTCTCCTGATTTAGTTAGTGTTCAGAGTCAAGGCCTACAGACACAGCCAGGGCATTAAGATAGTGTGTGAGGCAGACGGACTCTGCCAAACTAGGTTTTTACCAGGCCATAAGGAGGAGGGAAGAAACAACCCCAGGACAACACGACCGCAGATAGGGCCGACAGGACACTGTGGAAAATCCTTTAACCCCTTCAGCTCTGACACTTCAGCTGTGCCCCATTCTGCTTCCCAAGGGTACATTTCCCGTTGTAATGAAAAGCGGTTGTTGTGGATAAGCTTTGTCTGTAGGTCAAGGAAGTCCCCACCATTGTTTGGGAATCCATGACAGAAAGTGTTGTACAAGTCCATTCTTTAGAGACCGAGGCATAACCCAGGGCTAACCAACCATGTTGTGTTCTATAGGGTATGCTCATACCATCCAGTTTCCTTAGGGGGAGACTGTGTCTAACCAACC
>NW_019944831.1:84551-86184 GCF_002910315.2 Salvelinus sp. IW2-2015 | reverse complement strand
TATCTCTTACTGCACAATACCACCCTTCCCTCTAGTTCTCCTCCACTGTGCTAGGAGGCAGAGGAATATGGGCTGTGATGTAATATGGAGTGAAATTCACGTAGGAAGTCTTACTGCTACATGTATCCTCTCTGTCACGTTAATATACAGTGGTTAGGTTCATATAACAATGTCTGTAGGTTTAGCTCTAACTCTCTTTACAAAGATTGTCTGTATTAGACATATCTTCTTTGATGAATTACAGATTTTAAAAAACGGTTATCTCACTGATCCTGAAACGTTGTGTTGCCAGATTGTGAAGCTGATCAAATCGTCTCCAGAACACCCCATCACGCTAGCCATTGGAGACGGGGCTAATGATGTTAGCATGATCCTGGAGGCTCACGTGGGCATCGGTTAGTATTACCCTGTTTCCACTGTAAATGAACCTCTTTTCAATAAAGTTATTTGAATAGGATTTAGATTGGTTGATYTTATATATATATTTGAATATAGTTTTATATATTTYTATTCATGTATATTACTYGCATAACAAATGGTAAAAGCSCTCAGTCATGTCCTCCCCTAAGGCATCATGGGTAAAGAGGGTCGCCAGGCAGCRCGGAACAGCGACTACGCCATCCCGAAGTTCAAACACCTGAAGAAGATGCTGCTGGTTCACGGACACTACTACTACGTCCGCATCTCAGAGCTTGTCCAGTACTTCTTCTACAAAGTGAGTGTTTTCTCACTAAAAGTAACATACGACTACTGATGATTAAGCATTTTAAACATTATGTTCTTTTTCCTCAGAATGTCGCCTTCATCTTCCCTCAGTTCCTCTACCAGTTCTTCTGTGGCTTCTCCCAACAGGTACATAAAAGATGGCCCAAAATTGTAGTACTTTAAACCATGACTTGGTGGAGAAGTTTGAATTGTTTTTCTCTGGTTAAGAATGCATGACAAATGAGTAAGATATAAATATTGTTTTAAATGACTGATCTTGGTTGTTCTCTACCATCCTGTCTCTCCCCAGCCGCTGTATGACACAGCCTATCTGACACTGTACAATATCAGCTTTACCTCTCTACCCATCCTGCTCTTCAGCCTCATCGAGCAGCACATCAACATGGACATCCTCAAGAAAGACCCCTCCCTCTACAGGTACACTACATGACCAAAGTATATGGACACCTGCTCGTCGAACATCTCACTCCAAAATCATGGGCATTAATATGGAGTTGGTCCCCCCTCTTTGCTGCTATAACAGCCTCCACTCTACTGGGMAGACTTTCCACTAGATGTTGGAACATTGCTACAGGGACTTGCTTCCTTTCAGCAAGAAGAGCATTTGTGAGGTCGGGCACTGATGTTGGGCGATTAAGCTGGCTTACAGTTGGCGTTCCAATTCATCCCAAAAGTGTTTGATGGGGTTGAGGTCAGGGCTCTGTTCAGGCCAGTCAAGTTCTTCCACACCGATCTCGACAAACCATTTCTGTTTGAACCTCGCTTTGTGYACGGGGGCATTGTCATGCTGAAACAGGAAAGGGCCTTCCCCAAACTGTTGCCACAAAGGTGGAAGCACAGAATCATCTAGAATGTCATTGTATGCTGTAGCGTTAAGATCTCCCTTCACTGGAAATAAGGGGCCTAG
>NW_019944831.1:75703-81662 GCF_002910315.2 Salvelinus sp. IW2-2015 | reverse complement strand
CCGAAGCACAAACATGAACAACACCCAGACCATTATTCCTGCACCTAAACTTTACAGTTGGCACTATTTTGTTTGTTTTAATCCCATCCTTCAAGCTACCATCAATCGTGATCTGAGGTTCTGCGCGGCCATGGAAACCATTTCACGAAGCTTCCGACGAACAGTTCATGGTTATGTTGCTTCCAGAGCAGTTTGGAACTCGGTAGTTAGGTTTGCAACGAGGAAGAACTATTTTATGTCTACGCGCGCTTCAGCATCTCGGCAGTTCCGTTCTGTGAATTGTGTGACTACTACTTCTGGCTGAGCCGTTGTTCTTCTAGACGTTTCCATTCACAGTAACACACTTACAGTATGACCGGTGGCAGCTTTTAGCAGTGCAGGAAATTTGACTAACTGACTTTGTTGGAAGGTGACTCCTTTGACGGTGCCACTATTGAAAGTCCATCTACTGCAATGTTTGTCTATGGAGTTTGCATGGCTGTGTGCTTGTTATATACCACTACGTTCAAAAGTTGGGTCACTTAGAAATGTCCTTGTTTGTTGAAATAAAGCTAATTTTTCTGTCATATAAAATAACAAAAATTGATCAGAAAATACAGTGTAACATTGTTAATGTTGTAAATGATATTGTAGCTGGAAACGGTTAATTTTTTATGGAATATCATACATAGGTTACAGAGCGCAGTTATCAGCAACCATCACTTGTGTTCCAATGGCACGTTATTATAATCGACAAAAATTGATTTTCTTTCAAAAACAAGAATTTATAAGTGACCCCAAACATTTAACGTAGTCCACCTGTCAGCAATGGGTGTGCTGAAATAACTGAATCATTAATTTGAATACTTTGTATATATAGTGTAGGTGCTACCACAAACTGCCTGTCCAGCATGCATAGGTGTGATTGATACATTTGTGTAGACTGTAAATCTCACATTGGAATCTTCCTCAGTTGATCTTCCAAAGCGTTCCTCATATCATACTGGAGCAGATAATTGTAAAATCCTATCAGCTCTGTGCAAACTGTGACTGCATTTCTCCTCATATGAACTCTGTTAGTCTAACAAACAGCCGATCACATTCTCAAGTATGTTACAAGTGAATAATAGAATCACGTAGACACACTTGTTGTGTGAATCCATATATACAGTGTAAAGCTGACATTGTCATGGTGTTGCAGTAAATGCTTGATGTTTTTGTTTGCTTTTCTCTCCTCCTGGTGGGACAATCATACTTATTTTCCTGCTAGCTACCTAGCGGGTAATTGTGTGTGTAAATTAGACCAACAAGCAGCAGCAGAAAGGCATTGACGGCTCAGGTTCATTCCTCCATGCCTGGATTTGTCAGCTAAGATGTTAAATCAATGCTGCCTTCTCATGTTGTGGGAGGAATGCTGTTTTAGTTCTGGAGACTAATAGAAAGTGGATTGCTTTAGCTTGGAATTCTTCTGTTAAAGGGACAATTTACCCAAAATCTAAATGTGCAGACATTAGTATAATTGTGAAAGGAATCTCAGCTTGAATGGAAAACTACCTCTATTAATCCAAAATGCATATATATAGGACTAATAATGCAAGCATTATGCTCAGGTGTCTGTATCGATACCATGATCTGTCTCTTCTCTACAGACATAAGATAAAACTCGCCTCCTATAATTTACTGTATATAATGTGTATCTGTAATGTTCTTCTACAGACATAGATAAGAATCCCTCCTATATTAACTGTATATAAGTGTGACTGTAATGTTTTCCTCTTCTACAGCATAGCTCAGAACTCCCTATCTATGTTTTACGTGTATAGTGTCGTAATGTTTCTCACTATCAAGGGACATAGCTCAGAACTCCCCTAATTACGTATTATAATGTGTACGTAAGTTTCTCTCTACAGTGACATACTAAAATCTCCTATATTTACTGTTATATAAGTGTATCGTATGTTCTCTCTACAGGACATTATCTCAGAACTCCCTCCTTATATTACTGAGTATAAATGTTGTACCGTAATGTTTCCTCTCTCAGGATAAGCTACAAACTCCCTCCTATATTTACTGTATATAATGTGTACATTATGTTTCCTCTCTAAGGGACATAGCTACGAACTCCCCTATATATTTAAGTATATAATGTGTACTTGTAAATTTTCCTCTCTACAGGGACATAGCTAGAACTCCCTCTATTATTTACTGTATATAATGGTGTACTGTATGTTTCCTGCTCTACAGGGACATAGCAGAACTCCCTCCTATCATTACGTGATATACATGTTACTGAATGTCTCTCTACAGGACATAGTAAAACTCCTCCTATATTTACTGTATTATAAGTACTGATTTTTCCTCACAGGACATAGCTAAGAACTCCTCCTATATTTACTGTTTATAATGTGTTTACTTGTAATTTTTCCCTCTCTAAGGACATAGCTAGAAATCACTCCTCTATATTACTTATTAATGTGTACTGTAATGTTGCATCTCCTACATGGAGCATAGCTAAAGAACTCCCTCCTATATTTACGTGTATTAATGTTGTACTGTAATGTTCTCTCTACAGACATAGCTCAGAACTCCCTCCTATATTTACTGTATATAATTGATGTATCGTAATTTTCCTCTCACAGGGACATAGTTCAGAACTCCCTCCTATATTTACTGTATATATATGTTACTGTAAGTTTCCTTCTACAGGACATAGCTAAGAACTCTCTCCTGCGTTGCCCATTTTCATCACTGGACCTGGTTGTTTGACGCCGTTCTTTCTGTGCTGGTGTTCACAGTCACGTTAAAGGTACAGTAACATCCTACCCATCACCACCGCTAAGGCACTACTTTACAGTAACATCCTACCCATCACCAACGATAAGGCACTACTTTACAGTAACATCCTACCCATCACCACCGCTAAGGCACTACTTTACAGTAACATCCTACCCATCACCAACGATAAGGCACTACTTTACAGGAACATCCTACCCATCATCACCGTTAAGGCACTAGTTTACAGTAAGATCCTACTTATCACTACTTTATGCTAGATGTTAAAGGGACTCGATATTAGAGTGAGTTCTACTGCTTTGATTTAATTACCAGTTGATAGTCTTTCTCTATACCTCTCTTTCTCTGTCTCTCTGTTTGTCTCTCTCTCTTTCTGTCTCTTTCTGTCTCTTTCTGTCTCTGTCTCTCTCTCTCTCTCTCTTTCTGTCTCTCTCTCTCTCTCTCTCTTTGTCTCTGTGTCTCTCTCTGTCTCACTGTCTCTCTCCATCTCACAGCTCGCCCTGGACACACACTACTGGACGTGGATCAACCACTTTGTCATCTGGGGCTCGCTGCTTTTCTTCGTCATCTTCTCTCTGCTATGGGGAGGCATCATTTGGTATGTATTAGTATATCATATTGTTTTCTGTTCTCCATGTTACCCGGGGAAGTACTATGTGTTTATGCAGATGTTATAAACATAGATATAGGTGAAATAGATATTGTCTTCTCGGTCTCCCTACCAGGGGAAGTACTATGTGTTTATGCAGATGTTATAAACATAGATATAGGTGAAATAGATCTTGTCTTCTCGGTCTCCCTATCAAAGGTTGTACTATGTGTTTGTGAAGATGTTATAAACATAGATATAGATTAAATAGATCTTGTCTTCTCGGTCTCCCTACCAGAGGTTGTACTATGTGTTTATGCATATGTTATAAACATTGATATAGACAAAATAGATCCTGTCCTCTCTGTCCCTACCAGAGGATGTACTATGTGTTCATTGAGAGGTTCTAGATGTATAATAACTAGATCCTCTCTCCTCTCCCCAGGCCCTTCCTGAACTACCAGAGGATGTACTATGTGTTTATTCAGATGTTGTCCAGCGGTCCGGCCTGGCTCAGCATCATCCTGCTCATCGTCATCAGTTTGCTGCCTGACGTGGTCAAGAAGGTCGTCTGTAGGGCCCTGTGGCCCACCACCACAGAACGCATCCAGGTGGGCACACACACACACACACACACACATTATGCATACACACTCTTGGTTGTATGTTTAAAATCAGAGGATTAAATGTGCATTGTGTATATACGGTATATCATATATATATATATGTATCACCGTGACTTTAGCTGTATGCTGCCTGTGGATATATTCCAGCTCTTCTTCAAGTAAGTGAGCTGTTGAAACAGTGTGTAGTGTTCACTTCTTCTTAAACAACTCATCTGGAGGGAAACACTGTATAACCWGTTACCCATTCTGAAAGGCTGAGAGTTGTCTGTCTGKCTGTCTGGCATTTCTCTCACTACTGAATGAGCCATTTGTCTCTACTGTRTGCAGTGATTCCTCTGACCTCTCCCTACTGACCTCRGTTCACCTCGCCATGACCCGGAAGAGCTTCCAACACCCTCCTCTTTCCTCTTCCTGAAATAGTGATTGATGGTGAACATCAAGTGTTTTTTAAGATACAAAKTGTTCCTTTTAACMCTTCTCTCCTCTCCTCTGTCCCTGCCTGCCCTCTCTACTGGCCTSTSTGACCTTTAACCTCTACCCTCTGACCCCTCTGACCTGGCTCTGYCTCCTTGGGAACGGCAGACAAAGCGGCCATGTCTTACCTCTGAGCAGTCCACCATCTTTATGCTCTCCCAGACTTCAAGCAGACTCAGTTTCTAACMCAACCACCTGACTAGGAGGTCAGGTGACCCTCTCTCAACCTATCCGCATGCCCTCTCCTCCCTCTGTGTCTCTGCATGGACATGTAGTGGTGAATGCTTACAGGTGCCTGTTGACTTGCATGTCCGTGCCGTGCATTAAGTGTACCTTGAAAGAGCRTTGGTTAGAATGCTCATTCATAAATACAGAAACAACGTATCTGACATAAAACAGATATTTGAAGCCCCTTCAAAATGGCAAGTGTCAGTCTTGGTGTGTGTGTGTTTGTGCAGATCTATCTATGTTGAATGTGTGTGTGTTTAGATCTATGTGTGTTGAGCGTGTGTATCTTGCTGTCCACAGCGAATGAGGGCTGATAGAAACTTTGATGGAGTTATGACCTACAGCCGGGACTCCCTGCTAGATGGGGGGGTTGCCCTGTCCACCTCAGAGGCCTAGCCTCACCACGGTAAAGACAGGAGGGACCGACTCTGAGTGCGGTAGACTAACTAAAATATAGGTACCCTCGGATCAGCACTAATAATTAATGGTTTGCTTTAATTTTATGGGTTTGAAGTAGAGGGTAAGAAAATTGTACAGGGATAAGAGACATTAATAGTATTAGATTGCGTATGCCTCCTGTAGTGTCTAAAGTTCTCTGGGCCGAACCATCTCCTCCTTAATGTAAACAAGATGTAGGTCCGTCGTCTGGTTTGCCGGGATACCTGGATGAGAAAAGGAACACTCACCCCACCTTGTTAGATAAGGAAAGTATAAAGTTAACTCCTGTCTCGACTGACCAGGCACGAGAGGATAGATTCTTTAATCTATCCCAAAGTCCCACTGATGTTTAAGCAGGAAGGCTCATACTGGCTGGAATCTCCCTCCCCTCGCCTACACAATAGCGGTCTGGCTTGGGCCCCTGTTCTATATCATTAGAAATTACAATGCCTTGGAATGTTCTTCCTCCACCTAGAGTAGTCAGCAACTGAATTGTTATGGTTGGATGGTTGAAGCAAGTTTCAGAATCTAGCCTTTCACCAATCCCCAAACAAAAAATAAGGGTTGGGGGTTTTTGATTGATGTTTAGTGAATCCAAGTTGTAAGCTCGCAGAGTGACATGTTTGTCTGAGCTGAACATGCCGTAATTCACCTTGATTGTTTTCTGAGGAAAATGCTGCTTTGACCGATTCCGTTCACTTTCAGTTTGCTTATGTTTTTGCTCCCCCTCCTGACTCTCTTTTGCCCTAACAGGGTCTGGGTGTGTTTGTGTGATGTGGTTTTGGGGTGGGGTTAGTCGGTGGGGTTTTTTGTCGTCTTCTGGGGCCCCACA
>NW_019944831.1:70352-75678 GCF_002910315.2 Salvelinus sp. IW2-2015 | reverse complement strand
TGTGACCTTGAAGCGCTGCCCGCGTTGGAAAGAGTTGCGCTGTGAAATGGCTGGGAAGAAGGGGGGGGGGGGCGGGGCACTGACTAAGCTGTCTAGTCCAGATGAAGTTTTAAGCATATTATGACCATCAGTCTAGAGTTTGTTCATTACCCTAAATTAATTTAAGATATGTTTCCTGTAAAAAGCGATCACAACTAGTATAAACATATCAAATAAGGTGTACATTCTCTTTTGAATCTGCTGAATACATTTTATCATCAGTGCCAAAGCAACTTTGTTGTGTGACAGCGGAAACAAGTACTATTTTAAAGTAGAGCACTTATCCCCCTCCAGCTGTCTTCACAGAATGGTATCATCCCATGTGTATTTAGTAAACGACGCCTCAACAGTAAACACAATCGGCGATCGCTTAAATGAAGTAGGATGTACATGAGCATGCGTGGAGCTCCACCTGCTAGTGTACTAAGCTCCTGGGCCAGACCTCTCCCTTAATAAAACAATGTAGTCCGTCTGTTTTAGCCCTGTGAGGTTAAGACTCCATTCGTCCCTTGACCAGACACGACAGATAGTTCTCTTAATCATATCCACACAAGTCCCAACTGAGTTAAGCAGAAGGCTCATACTGCTGAGATCTCCCCTCCCTCGCCTACACAATGCGAGTCTGGCTTCGGGCCCCTGTTCCATATAGTCATTTAGAAAATTACAATGCCTTGAATGTTCTTTCTCTCCACCTAAGTAGTCAGCAAACTGAAATTGTGTATGGTTGGAATTGGTTGAAGCAAGGTTCAGAATCTAGCTTTCACATCTCCTGGTTCCACCATGTGGTCAATCCTGGTTCTGGCAGACAGCAGAGTGTCGTATGCAGGCTTTTGTTCCTACCCAGTTTAGACTCACTGGATTAAATAAAATGTTTTGTTAATTAAAGACCACGATAAGTTGAAATAGTTGAAATGGTTGAATCAGGTTAATGCTGGGCTGGAACAAAASCCTTCACACACCACACCCTTGAGGACCTGAATTGGCTACCACTTACCTTGATCCAGGTAATAACTCCTCTGTTCTCTCCCTCTTTCYTCTCTCTCCTCCTATCTCTCCATCCCTCCCTTACAGAATGCAGACAAGCTGTACAACGGCCAGCTATCGCAGTTCACCCCGCTGGCATCTCTCCACGCGCCCACGCGCAGGAGGGCCGACCACCAGAACCCCATTCCCAGAAGGTCTGAACCCTTCACCAAAAAACTCATGTTCACCCACTGGAGGGRCGGGCCCGACTACTGCACTTTCACCCCACTCCTCCGATTCGCCGGCAACTCCCGTCACTCTRGGGCTGGCTAYGYCCAMAATKGGGCAGGGCCTGAGACCTCGGTGTAGTCTAGAGTGGAGTTTAGTCTGATTTAGACTGGAAGTCTAGACCAAGATTTCAGTGTTGAGCAATTGACCACTGGAACAATCTGTCCTCTAGACAATAGATACCTAATCTAGACGCGTACAGTTACCAATGTCATTKTGAAAAAGCAAACGAACACCAAATACACACAGAAGGACGATCCACATGATCGACAGTCCTAGGTCTGTGTTGTTAGCACAAGGAGCTGAGTGAACTGAACAGACTTGGCTCCAGGCAAGCAGTGCCTGTGGATTGGTGGAAAGGGCCTTGGCTCCACCCAATAATGTCTACGGTGGGTCCGACCCCTCAGACCCACCCTGCAGTGTGTGGGTGTGTGTGTGTGTCACTCCCCCGTATCTCTCCGTCAACTGTCTGTCAGTGATGATGTCATTTGAAGTGTCATAAAGCAGGGATGCCCAGTATGAATGGAAGATGTTCAGAGGTATTGCATGTGCTTTGACTGACCACACTTTCCTGTTTTTCTTTTGTCTTTTCCTCTCTTCCTCTCTCTTTCTGTCCTGCTTTTTATAGAACAAACTGGTGTTGCATATCTCTTATCCAGGAACACGCCATAAGACACTAGTCTCTTCCAGTTCAGTTGTAAGTGGCTAGGCCGTGATAGGGGTTTATCTCTACTGGACTARWGACAGTTCTGTGTGTGTGTAGTATCCCGTGTCATAGACTGTCCTTGTGTCTACTGTAGAGTGATGTGAGTATACCTCCATTCCCCCTTGTAACCGTCCCATTTCCTGATGGAAGCTGAGGCATCCTGCCTCACGTAGTGCTAAGGAAGTACAGTGGGAAACCAGTATGCATGGGAATCCTTTTCCGCCTTAACATCTACACAGTGTTTCCTTTGAAATACACAGTAGTCAGGAACCAAAGGATCAGAAAATACTTTTTCAATGGCTTGCCTTGCTGGTTATTGCCTTACACTGAGACTGGGTGGGACAGAGGAAGAGAAATTCTGCCTTACACCACACCAGGATTGGTGGACAGTATTAAATAGGAGAGAGAACCTACTTTGTTTCTGGGCTTTAACGTTGCCCATGTAGATATCTAACATCTCTCACAYTCAGATCTGAAGCCTTAAAGAGCAGTGGATCTCTGTTACAGAAATACAACATGTAGAATGTAGACATTATGCTTAGCTGCTTTGTTCTGTCCCTTGGCATAAATAATATAGAACATACCCATAGAAGTATCACACGATGCGTGAGAGCCTCATGAAGGTGTTATAAGAGTTTTATAATTCTCTCACTAGAGTCTGTCAGGGTTCTTAACATCTCATCTGTCACTGTGTGCTCTCTCCCTCCCTCGGATCTTCTCTGATGCTTTTATGTTTCATTTTCTCCTCTTTCTTCATGTGTTTTTTTTTCCTCTACCGTTTCTCCTCTTGTTCCTTTTGAAGTGATGCTCGTGTGGATCTGTCCTCTCGAGCCTCACTACATCTCCTCCTCCTCACTGCCGCCTCCTCTCATCCTCCACTCCTCCTCTCATCCATTCATCCATTCACTCCTTCATCCCGCCTATGCATCCCTCCATCCGTCTCATAAGAACACAGTCTGTGTGTGGGTGTAAGGAGAGCGAGAACGAGAAAGGGAGATGGAGGGAGGACTGTACCAAAACCAAGGTTTTTTCTAGAACACATTTAGCTGCTTGACAGTAGATGTCTTTTGGTCCTGTGGTGCATTGTGGGATCTGTTCAAACCAGAGGAACAAAAGTATTATGGATGTCCCATATATAGATAAGGATGTTGTTATACACAGTATTTGTGTGTGTGTGTGTGTGTGTGTGTGTGGCGTGTGTGTGTGTGGTGTGTGTGTGTGTGTGTGTGTGTGTGGTGTGTGTGGTGTGTGTTGTGTGTGTGTGTGTGTGTGTGTGTGTGTGTGTGTGTGTGTGTGTGTGTGTGTGTGTGTGTGTGTGTGTGTGTGTGCGTGTAGATGTCTGTTTCATTGAAAGCAGCAATGATATTTAAGATGGGCGTCTGTTATTAGGTGGTATTATGAATCTTCACTGAAATGTAAAGACACTGAACGTTACACCACAATCAGAACTATAACACTGGACATTGCTTATGACGAGGTTTACAAATAATGATGAATTAGTGAATGATTCATGAATGAATGATTACAATGGATGACTAAATGATGAGTGACCGGCTGTAAGGAAGTGGATGACTCCAAAAATGGGGAGAACTAGTGTTTTTATCAGCATTCTGTGGTCATCTGTTAATGAGTTAGAGGATGAATGAGACTGGTACTGAGACAGTCGTTTAGGGTGTTATAATGTTGTCTGACTGGTTTGCATGCTCTGCTTCTGTCATACCACTGGATGTAATGAGCTTCTCTGTGTGTTTATGAATCAAACAAGCATAACTTCTCTTTCTCTGACAGTTCAACACTCTCCAAACTGAAATATGATGCCTCTCTCTCTTAATTGCTTTGATGTCTCGTTCCAGTCGAAATCTATTCCGTTAAAGCTTGAAAACTTGAAGCAAACTATGCTATTATAAAGTTGACTGTATTGTCTAGAATTGATTGTACTGAGATTCTTTGTTTGATATTCTGTGTAGCATTTTGTCTCTTTAGGTTCCTGTTTGAAAAGGCCTAGAGCTCAACTCAATGTCAGTTGGTTTGGAGGAAAATGTTGGTTTTGTGAGCGACAAACCCTCAGAAAGATGGAGAAAGAGAGTATGTGCATTTTACTGTTTTAGTCCTGTAGGTGTTGCTGACTATGCTTCAGAATATTGAATGTATAAGAAGCCTGCTCCTTAAAGCCTGTCATTATGACATATATCTGTGTTTTAGGATCTTAGTCATATCAGCAAACAAGGATGGATGCTATTGAACAAAACTCCCACGTGTTCAACTGTGAGCTGGCTTGTTGCTGTTAGAATKATGTTGGACAAACCACCGCAGTACATCAGAACGTTTCCATGATCCAGAAMGGAAATGATCACCAAATACTGACACGTAGTAAGAATGTAGTGTTTTTCAGGCAGCGACCCTGTTCTGATCAGAATGCTCTAATTTTAGGTATTTTTGTATATCTTAGAAAAATCCTGTTTTGTTACTTTTGTATTCAGAAGGGGAGACCTGTTCACTCACTTGTGTTTATTTAGATAATTAATATTACGTTTTCTAACAACCAAAACAGCTAGAGAGGAACTGTCAAAGACAGAAGAGGAAGCGACGTTTTTTTTCTGGTTCAATGAATGTCAATTAACTAAGCAGACCAGACCGAGTTGCTATTGCATTGGTGTGTATGGGAAACACACCCAGTTAAGTAGACCGTAACATGCCATTTCTTTCAACGGTAAACAGCCTGAGTGAACTATCTTAATTTAACCACCATCTTTGCAACTGTCACGGGGAAGAGAGACATCACGCAAATGAAACGATATAGCTTTACAATTCTGCTTTCTGTCAATTTAATATACTAAGAAATGCAAGTACAATTGTTTCTTCTGTGTTCCTGCACTGAAATAATACATGTTTCTCGCATGAAATATGGGTTTGTTTTTAAAGATACTTTGAAAGCCATTGACTATGGGATACGGTGTGACCAAATGAATAGCTATAGTAGATGTTTATTGTTCTAATATATAACTTTACTGACTTAGTATGGCTTGAACTTTACAGCCAGCCTTTACAGTTTAACAGAATGTGTATTTCTCTTCTACAATGCATCGGCACATAGCGTTATGACATCACTCATAACTTTGACTATATTTAAATCTATGTATACTTCTGTACACTCTTTAAGGTGTGTATATATATATATATATATATATATTACTGTATGTAGTAAAGGTAATTCATGTACAGTTTTGGGGTCTTTTTCTATACAGTTTTTAACAGATTGATATCTGTAGATACATGTGGATTTTTGCCAGCCTTTCTGTAGCTATCAATGGCAAACAACTAATTGTACAT
>NW_019944831.1:62882-70327 GCF_002910315.2 Salvelinus sp. IW2-2015 | reverse complement strand
CTGCTTGTAATAAAACCAAAAATAGAACATGAGTTTGTTGTTTTTGAAAGAAGATTATGAAAAACCATTAATCTTGCAGTGTTATTAGCCTTACTATTATAATATTTTGTCCTATTATATTCAATGTTCAGACATTTTCCCATCATGCACAATATTAACACTTCACCCAACAGCCAGGTGGTGGTGCTGCAGTCTGCCTTATTATGGGCTGTATGCCCAAGACCACCCTTAGCGTTGAACAGAGGCTGTGTAACTCATTAATGTTCAAGATGTCATAATGATTAGAGCGACCGTGTGAGATTTGATTTGATTTGGACATCCTTTTCAGTTTCCGTCAATTTTGTATCCTCTACCGTCCTCAGGCTTCTGGATCTGAGATCTGTCAATCTGTCTGTCACGGATAAAGAGTATCTAGGCCAGCGCTCTTTATGGCAGAATTTAAGACTTCCAGAATCCTGTATTTGTGACGCTTTATGCTGTTGAAAATAAGTTGTTAGGTTCATATTAATTTAAAGAGGAAAAAGACATTGAACTAAGTCTATATCCTTACATTATTTTCACACTTCAACATGAATTATCCAGAACATTATTCCTAGGACCCTCATATTTCGTCCCTTGTAAGTAGTATTGGGGAAACACTGTGTGGTGTTTTGAATGTGCTGAACATGAACACGGCTATGTGCAGGCAGAGGGGTTGTCCTCTTTGGAGCGGTTCCTGCGCCGCTGTGTGCCAGGAAAAGGTTTTAACGTACACTAAAAACGCTCTCAGCTCCTCACATCCCTGAGGATGGATATCTGACAGTGGAAAATAGGATTTACCCAGAACTGAGAGATGGAGACGGAGAGAAGGGAGGGATGTGGAGGGAGAGGAAGCCAGAGAAAGGGAGAAGGAGACGGAAAGATAGAGGAGAGATGGATAAATAGAGGAGCGATGGAAAGAGTAGAGAGAAGAAAGCTGGACTCCCAGTAGGCCTGTAAAAACTTCCATGTGTATTATTCAATCTGTAGACCATGTTATGTAATTATTGAAAGGGCATCAGATGTCTGTGGTAATATGACATGTGATGGGGGTGTGGATCGTGATCAGGGGGTGTTTGGAGTGGCTCTCACGTCCCAGTATACATGGTGTAATACCTCTGATTAGAGAAGTGTGTGTGATCGTGTGTGTGTATGCACGTGTGTTTGCACACGTGTGTGAATACATGATAACATGCGTGTGTGTGTGTGTGTGTGTGTGTGTGTGTGTGTTGTGTGTGTGTGTGTGTGTGTGTGTGTGTGTGTGTGGAGGGGTAAAGAACAACCTGAGCCTTAGGAGATCTTCAGGTAGAAGGGAGAGACCTCCTGCTGCAGTACATGAGAATAAACCCAGATGAATTGCAACATAGCGATCTAGCATGTCATGTATTGTATTTATTAAGGATCCCCATTAGTTCCTGCCAAGGCAACAGCTACTCTTCCTGGAGTCCAGCAAAAGGAAGGCAGTAATGAACGATTGGTGACTTGCATCTATAGAAGTCTCTACTTTTTGTCTGACGTTTGTTAGTACAAAACCATGGCATCTTTTAGCATCTACCCAAATACCCATCTTGGAATATCATTAAAAGAGCCTTTATAGCCTGTCGAAGTTTCATGGGTGCATTATAATACGGCACATGTTCTGCCCTCAGAGTTGTCAGTCTGTGTGTATCCATGCTAATAACAGAGCCAAACTGACTTGACAAGCCAGACATTTGATTAATGAATTCTCAGCTGTTTTTGACAAACATTTTGTCACCTGTTGTAAAAGCACACCATTCACCGCCGGTAGACTTGATTATTCCGTAACATACTGGATTAAAGTAATTAATCCTAATAAGCACTGAAGGACCATCTACAGTGCTATCTCTCTTCTAGAGGCTTGCTGATCTTAAAGCAAGGCTGCTATTCACAATGTTTTAATGGAGTGTGTACTGCCGAGGCATTCGACGTGAAATCTCAGAATTAGGTCTGAAATTGCTGTTATTTGCTAAGATTGTTTATGAATCATTACACTTTTTTTTTCTTTGTCTGTGGAATTGCCTGTTCATTACTGACTTCTAATGGTGTTTTAGTAACGGATCAGTTCACACTGAGTCGAGTAGACGCGGTGCGGTGGGTTTTCCCAGAAGTCAACACTTTTAGTTCGGGACTTCTACATCTGGGGCAGCTGTTATAGGACCTTCAGCTACCAGAGAAACTATTCTTCTTTTCTATTTTGGGGGGGGGGGGTTTATTCAATGCAAACATGATTGACTGATTGAGTCTCTGTGAAGCGAGCACAACACACCATTCAGTAAATAAAACAAACCCAAATCATTGAGATAAGGTTAAAATGACACACTATATAAAAACAGATATCCAGAACACACACTTCCACAACACCTGCCAAGCAACACAGTAGTATATCGCAGTAATGATTTGCATTTGAATAAAGTCACTCCAATCCAAATTCCAAGTCTCTACCTGCACCCAAACGAGGGTGACCTGATGCGGCCTGGGAGTGTTGGCTCCAGATGAAGCTGTATGACCCGTCTCACCCCAGGAGCCATTAAGGCGGAACCTGTGACAGTTACTATGACACCTGTGACTCCGAGGGCCCGGCACGATGGCCCCTGAATGCTTACTCAAATCAGGAAGTGACTAGAATGGGAGCAGGAGCAGAAAGCTTCACAACACCTCTAACCTCCCGCCTTGATGGAGTCAATTGTGCAGAAATTCCATTCCATAGCCTTTGGGAGCTCATCTCGATGTGACTACACAACACAATACAACACAATACAACTTATTATTCCCCTATAAGGAGCAATTTAAGAGGGACTCGTTGAGAGCAAAATAGCGCAATTACAGTCCAAACATCCTCAATGTACTGTGCATGCATCTCACTCTATGTAAGCCTATAGATACATCAATAATGTTCATTAATTCTATATTATACCATGACATCCCCTTTGTCTCACTACGAATGTGAGAGATGTACTGTATAAGGACTAATAAAATTTGACTAATAATAACCATACAGAGCTTTTATCATTTGACACGTGATTTAGCCGCATCAGTTTTACATTGCTGGACAAAACACGTTTCTACAAAACACAGCCCTGTTGTTTTGTATATCACTGTGCCATCATTACTACACATTCTGAAAGATATTATGATCAGAGCGAAATAAGCTGTATTTCAATAAGGCTGATATATGCCTCAAGGGAAAGAAAGAACATGAGTTTGTTGTTTTTGAAAGAAGATTATGAAAGAACCATTAATCTTGCAGTGTTATTAGCCTTACTATTATAATATTTTGTCCTATTATATTCAATGTTCAGACATTTTCCCATCATGCACAATATTAACACTTCACCCAACAGCCAGGTGGTGGTGCTGCAGTCTGCCTTATTATGGGCTGTATGCCCAAGACCACCCTTAGCGTTGAACAGAGGCTGTGATAACTCATTAATGTTCAAGATGTCATAATGATTAGAGCGACCGTGTGAGATTTGATTTGATTTGGACATCCTTTTCAGTTTCCGTCAATTTTGTATCCTCTAMCGTCCTCAGGCTTCTGGATCTGAGATCTGTCAATCTGTCTGTCACGGATAAAGAGTATCTAGGCCAGCGCTCTTTATGGCAGAATTTAAGACTTCCAGAATCCTGTATTTGTGACGCTTTTATGCTGTTGAAAATAAGTTGTTAGGTTCATATTAATTTAAAGAGGAAAAAGACAGTGAACTAAGTCTATATCCTTACATTTATTTTCACACTTCAAACATGAATTATCCAGAACATTATTCCTAGGACCCTCATATTTCGTCCCTTGTAAGTAGTATTGGGGAAACACTTGTGGTGTTTTTGAATGTGCTGAACATGAACACGGCTATGTGCAGGCAGAGGGGTTGTCCTCTTTGGAGCGGTTCCTGCGCCGCTGTGTGCCAGGARAAGGTTTTAACGTACACTTAAAAACGCTCTCAGCTCCTCACATCCCTGAGGATGGATATCTGACAGTGGAAAATAGGATTTACCCAGAACTGAGAGATGGAGACGGAGAGAAGGGAGGGATGTGGAGGGAGAGGAAGCCAGAGAAAGGGAGAAGGAGACGGAAAGATAGAGGAGAGATGGATAAATAGAGGAGCGATGGAAAGAGTAGAGAGAAGAAAGCGGACTCCCAGTAGGCCTGTAAAAACTTCCATGTGTATTATTCAATCTGTAGACCATGTTAGGTAATTATTGAAAGGGCATCAGATGTCTGTGGTAATATGACATGTGATGGGGGTGTGGATCGTGATCAGGGGGTGTTTGGAGTGGCTCTCACGTCCCAGTATACATGGTGTAATCCTCTGATTAGAGAAGTGTGTGTGATCGTGTTGTGTGTATGCACGTGTGTTTGCACACGTGTGTGAATACATGATAACATGCGTGGTGTGTGTGTGTGTGTGTGTGTGTGTGTGTGTGTGTGTGTGTGTGTGTGTGTGTGTGTGTGTGGAGGGGTAAAGAACAACCTGAGCCTTAGGAGATCTTCAGGTAGAAGGGAGAGACCTCCTGCTGCAGTACATGAGAATAAACCCAGATGAATTGCAACATAGCGATCTAGCATGTCATGTATTTGTATTTATTAAGGATCCCCATTAGTTCCTGCCAAGGCAACAGCTACTCTTCCTGGAGTCCAGCAAAATGAAGGCAGTAATAAACGATTGGTGACTTGCATCTATAGAAGTCTCTGCTTTTTGTCTGACGTTTGTTAGTACAAAACCATGGCATCTTTTTGCATCTACCCAAATACACATCTTAGAATATCACTAATGGAGCCTTTATAGCCTGTCGAAGTTTCATGGGTGCATTATAATACRGCACATGTTCTGCCCTCAGAGTTGTCAGCCTGTGTGTATCCATGCTAATAACAGAGTCAAACTGACTTGACAAGCCAGRCATTTGATTAATGAATTCTCAGCTGTTTTTGACAAACATTTTGTCACCTGTTGGAAAAGCACACCATTCACCGCCRGTAGACTTGATTATTCTGTAACATACTGGATTAAAGTAATTARTCCTAATAAGCACTGAAGGACCATCTACAGTGCTATCTCTCTTCTAGAGGCTTGCTGATCTTAAAGCAAGGCTGCTATTCACAATGTTTAATGGAGTGTGTACTGCCGAGGCATTCAGACGTGAAATCTCAGAATTAGGTCTGAAATTGCTGTTATTTGCTAAGATTGTTTATGAATCATTACACTTTTTTTTCTTTGTCTGTGGAATTGCCTGTTCATTACTGACTTCTAATGGTGTTTTAGTAACGGATCAGTTCACACTGAGTCGAGTAGACGCGGTGCGGTGGGTTTTTACCAGAAGTCAACTCCACTTTTAGTTCAGGAGTTCTACATCTGGGGGCAGCTGTTATAGGACCTTCAGCTACCAGAGAAACTATTCTTCTTTTCTATTTTGTGGAGGGGGGGATTTATTCAATGCAAACATGATTGACTGATTGAGTCTCTGTGAAGCGAGCACAACACACCATTCAGTAAATTAAACAAACCCAAATCATTGAGATAAGGTTAAATGACGCTCTACATAAAACCAGATATCCAGTACACACTCTTCCACAACACCTGACAAGCAACACAGTAGTATATCGCAGTAATGATTTGCATTTGAATAAAGTCACTCCAATCCAAATTCCAAGTCTCTACCTGCACCCAAACGAGGGTGACCTGATGCGGCCTGGGAGTGTTGACTCTAGATGAAGCTGTATGACCCGTCTCACCCCAGGAGCCATTAAGGCGGAACCTGTGACAGTTACTATGACACCTGTGACTCYGAGGGCCCGGCACGATGGCCCCTGAATGCTTACTCAAATCAGGAAGTGACTAGAATGGGAGCAGGAGCAGAAAGCTTCACAACACCTCTAACCTCCCGCCTTGATGGAGTCAATTGTGCAGAAATTCCATTCCATAGCCTTTGGGAGCTCATCTCGATGTGACTACACAACACAATACAACACAATACAACTTTATTATTCCCCTATAAGGAGCAATTTAAGAGGGACTCATTGAGAGCAAAATAGCGCAATTACAGTCCATACATCCTCAATGTACTGTGCATGCATCTCACTCTATGTAAGCCTATAGATACATCCATACTGTTCATTATTATATTATGGTATATTATACCATGACATCCCCTTTGTGTCACTACGAATGTGAGAGATGTATAAGGACTAATAAAATKTGACTAATAATAACCATACAGAGCTTTTATCATTTGACACGTGATTTAGCSGCATCAGTTTTACATTGCTGGACAAAACACATGTTCCTACAAAACACAGCCCTGTTGTTTTGTAAATCACTGTGCCATCATTATTACACATTCTGAAAGATATTATGATCAGAGCGAAATAAGCTGTATTTCAATAAGGCTGATATATGCCTCAAGGGAAAGAAGACAGGAGGCTGCGTACTGTGGCTCTATTCAAAGTTAGATCAGTGGGTTGATTGAATGGTAAGAACCATGGGGGGTATTCATGACAAACRGAGGATGACAATAGTCCCTMAACTCTACCCAAYRAGGAGTTTGTTCATCACTTCTAAGTGTTCTATTAGAATCAYAACTCCCTAAATCCTATTTGGATTCAGTTCCATTCCRRAATGTTGAATKGCTTCCAAGTGCCAGTGGCAACGTATTGCTATTTATTCCCATTCTAATAAGGAGAAAAAGACATGCAATTTMTATTGTTAATCATGTTAGGGGACTATTTTACTGTAATGTAAGAAGACAGGGAGGATCAAGATGAAAGCCTAYGCGATTTGGAAGCATMATTTTCAGAAGCTCTTCAGTTATGAGACCACGTTGAAAATATAATATGCCAATTCAGTTCTAATCACACCGATCAGAAAGGACACTTTGAAATCAGAAGAGCCAGACCTGAATATTAAATAAATGCTGATTTTTAATGGAATATCTACATAGTTGTACAGAGGCCCATTATCAGCAACCATCACTCCTGTGTTCCAATGCAACATTGTGTCTTATCAAGTTTATCATTTTAAAAGGCTAACTGATCATTAGAAAAGCCTTTTGCAATTATGTTAGCACAGCTGAAAACTGTTGCTGATTAAAGAAGCAATAAAACTGGCCTTCTTCAGACTATTGAAATATCTGGAGCATTCAGCATTTCTGTATTTCTGATCAATTTTGGGGGGGGTTTTGGGGGGGTTGTTATTTTAATGGACAAAAACAAGAACATTTCTAGTCACCCAAACTTTTGAAGGCAGTGTGTGTTTCTAAATGTTTGATAGCTCCTGCCTCGACCTGGTCTCACTTGAAAAACACATCAGAAAAACATATTCTTTACGCACATGTAAACCGAAAATATAATTGAGATAAAGGCTAAGTGATATAAATGCCACTGGGTCTCCCATACCACAGAAACTCGCGTCATC
>NW_019944831.1:53160-58160 GCF_002910315.2 Salvelinus sp. IW2-2015 | reverse complement strand
GTGTATACAGAAGATAGCCCCTATTTGGTAAAGACCAAGGTATTACGGCAAGAACAGCTCAAAATAAGCAAATAGAAATGACAGTCCATCCTTACATCAAGACATGAACGAGTCAGTCAAAGAACTTTGAAAGTTCTTCAAGTGCAGGTCCAAAAACCTTCAACTCTATGATGAACTGGCTCTCGTTAGGACCACCACAGGAAAGGAAGACCCAGAGTTACCTCTGCTGCAGAGGATACGTTCATTAGATTACCAGTCTCACAAATTGCCGCCCAAATAAATGCTTCACAGAGTTCAAGTAACAGACACATCTCAACATCAACTGTTCAGAGGAGACTGCGTGAATCAGCTTTCATGGTCGAATTGCTGCAAAGAAACCACTACTAAAGAACACCAATAATAAGAAGAGACTTGCTTGGCCAAGAACACGAGCAATGGCATATGAACCGGTGGAAATCTGTTCTTTGGTTTGATGAGTCCAAATTTGAGATTTTTTGTTCCAAACCCGTGTCTGTGGAGACACAGAGTAGGTATGATCTCTGCATGTGTGGTTCCCACCGTGAACATGGAGGCGGAGTGTGATGGTGTGGGGGTGCTTTGGCTGGTGACACTGTCTGTGATCTACTTAGAATTAAGGCACACTTAACCGCATGGCTGTACACAGCATTTGCAGCGTAACGCCATCGCATCTAGTTGTGCTTCGTGGGACTATATTTGTTTTCAAAAGGACAATGACCCAACACAACTCCAGGCTGTTGTAAGGGCTATTTGACCAAGGAGAGTGATGGAGTGCTGCATAGATGACTGGCTCACAATCACCCGACCTCAACCCAATTGAGATGGTTGGGATGAGTTGGACCGTAGGAGGAAGAAATAGCAAATAAACAATGAAGCTGGTTGAAAGATGCAAAAGGTGTGCAAAAGCTGTCATCAATGCAGAAGGTGGGCACTTGAGAATCATAAAATGATGAATATATTTTTAAATTTGTTGAACACTTTTTGTCTACTACCATGATGTCCCTATGTTTTATTTCATATCTTTTATGTCTTCAACTATTAATTCCTGCAATGTAGAAAAGTTAGAGGAAAAAAGAAGAACCCTTTGAATTGTTAGGCGTTGTTCCAAGACTTTTACTGGTACTGTTGTCCCCTTAAAAGCTATTAAAAATGTTAGTACTTCACAAAACATCTAATCAATCATAGTATGAACACCCTAGATGATTCCTAAATCTCCTCTCTCTCTTTCCTGCCCTCGCTTCTTTTCTTTTCTCTGGCCGGCTTGCATCTCTTCTATCTTATTCCCATTCTCACACACTCTCTCTCTCATTCTTCACCCACCTCTTTATTCCTTACCCTTCTTCTCTCTCCATCTTCACCCACGCTACCTTTCTCATCTCCCATTCCTTCACCACACCTATCTCTCTTCCATTCCTTCACCACCTACTTTCTCTCTACTTCACATCTACCTTCCCCCATTCTTCCCACTACTTCTCTCTCCATTCCTTCACCCCCACTCTTCTCGTGTGTGTGTGTGTGTGTGTGTGTGTGTGTGTGTGTGTGTGTGTGTGTGTGTGTGTGTGTGTGAGTGTGTACCAAACTGGACTCTGACAGTGTGTTGTTTGTGTTCCTTCCTCAGATGCGGTCGTGGTTTGGCACCGATCAACCCAGAGAGGATTTTTTTTTAATCATTTTTTTTAGAACCTTTATTTAACTAGCTAAGTCAGTTAAGAACAAATTCTTATTCACAATGACGGCCTACCCCGGCCAAACCCAGACGACTCTGGGCCAATTCTGCGCTGTCCTATGGGACTCCCAATCACAGCCGATTGTGATACAGCCTGAAATCGAACCAGGTCTGTAGTGACACTTTTAGCCTTGAGATGCAGTGCCTTAGCCTGCTGCGCATCTCGGGAGCCCGTGCCCTTCTATAATCATTTGGCAAATGCTTTTTTCTATTTTTAAATGTGTGTGCGCACGCTGGCGCACACAAATACGCACCGGGGCATTATGGGGATTACAGCGTGTGTGGGATTAGCCAAGGTCATACTGGGTAGATTCTCACTCGCCAGGGAGTGACTTCTCACTTGACCCTGTCACACGGCCTCTCGGTCGGGGAGCTGTGCGCGTATGTGTGTGTGTTCTGTAGGGTTATTTCATAGAATTGTTATAGTGTTATCACAACCCTAATATAGAAGTGGGCCGTACCAGCCCCCAGCGATGTTAGACTACGGTGAACTGAGTAAAAGGTTGCCGCTATTTTAAATCAAATCAAAAGTTTTTTTGTCACGTGTGCCGCATTGGACGACATGGGTCCCATTATGCCTGGTGAAAACCAAACACTGCATTTCAAAGTAAGCACCTCATACCAACGGTCAAGCATGGGGGTGGTAGTGTGATGGTTTGGGGATGCTTTGCTGCCTCAGGACCTGGGCGACTTGCCTTAATAGAAGGAACCATGAATTCTGCTCTGTATCAGAGAATTCTACAGGAGAATATCAGGCCATCTGTCTGTGAGCTGAATCTGAAGCACAGCTGGGTCACGCAGCAAGACAATGATCCAAAACACACCATCAAGTTTACATGAAAATGGCTAAAAAGCAACACATTTTAAGTTTTGGAATGGCCTAGTCAAACTCCAGACCAAGTTGAGATGTTGAACACTTGAAATGTGCAGTTCATTCTTGAAAACCCACAAATGTTGCTGAGTTAAAGCAGTTCTGCATTGAAGAGCAGGCCAAAATCCCTCTATTGTGAGAGACTGATCAACAACTACAGGAAGCGTTTGGTTGCAGTCATTGTAGCTAAAGGTGGCACAACCAGTTATTGAGTGTAAGGTGTCAATTACTTTCTCACACAGGGGCATTGTGTGTTGCATACATTTGTTCATTAAATAAATTAAATAAATATACAATTGTTCTTTGTTATTTGTAAACTCAGGATCCCTTTATCTATATTAGGTTTTGGTTGAAGATCTGATAACATTCAGTATTAAAATTTTTGCAAAAATAGAGAAAATCATAAAAGGGGCAAATACTTTTTTCACGGCACTGTAGCTATGCACTGTACATATAGGTAAGGGTAAAGTGACTAGGCAACAGGATAGATAATAGACAGTAGCAGCTTGTGTGTGTGTGTGTGTGTGTGTGTGTGTGTGTGTGTGTGTGTGTGTGTGTGTGTGCGTGCGTGCGTGCGTGCGTGCGTGCGTGCGTGCGTGCGTGCGTGTAGCATTAATATGCATGTGTACGCGTTGTGTGTATGTGTCTATCAGGGTTTCCTTTAGCCAGTAATAGCCAGGCTTTTGGCCAACAAAAAAAATATAGAAAAGCCATTTAAATAAAATTGGAGCTGGCCAATTGTCCGGGAGAAGAGGGAAAAATCTCATTGTAAAATAATGCTTTTTAGCCAGTCAATGGAAATACATTTGGCTGGTCATGGTTATCAGTCTATATGTTAATTAGCATAATTTAGTGGAATTAAATTGGCGTGTGTGCACAGTATATTCGTTTTGTATCTTATGTATCACACATGTACCACATACAGATACAGAGCCTTTGAGTGGAGAATCTGTCAGACAGCACAAGAGCTCCTGCTACAGCATCTCAAACAGTCATTATTTTATATCAACTTTCTTTCATTGTCCATTAGCCAAAAGCACAATCCTATTAGCAACCAATGCTAGTCCCCTCTTTCTACATTTCCAACAGATATTTTCATCTCTGTCACATGAAACCACCCACATGTGTGGTGCACTTTTGACAAAGGTGTTTTTCCAATGAACATTCACACACAGCCTACTGCCTTGTGTGCATTGCTGCACTTATAATGTGAAGAAATAACAGCTGATCAACATTTTAAGGATTTAAACCCTGGGCCCAAATGGAAACCCTGGGCCCTAATGCAAACCCTGGGCCCTAATGGAAACCCTGGGCCCTAATGGTAACCCTAGGCCCTAATGGAAACCCTGGGCCCTAATGGTAACCCTGGGCCCTAATGGTAACCCTGGGCCCTAATGGTAACCCTGGGCCCTAATGGTAACCCTGGGCCCTAATGGAAACCCTGGGCCCTAATGCAAACCCTGGGCCCTAATGCAAACCCTGGGCCCTAATAGAAACCCTGGGCCCTAATGTAACCCTGGGCCCTAATGGAAACCCTGGGCCCTAATGGAAACCATGGGCCCTATGTAGTGTGTATGTGTGTGTGTTTTGGTATTAGTGTAAGAATGTGTGAGTGTGTGGGTAGTGGCCAGTGTGTGTGTTTAGAGTCAGTGCAGGAGAGTCAGTGCAGGAGAGTCAGTGCAGGAGAGTCAGTGCAGGAGAGTCAGTGCAGGAGAGTCAGTGCAGGAGAGTCTGTGCAGGAGAGTCTGTGCAGGAGAGTCAGTGCAGGAGAGTCAGTGCAAAAAAGGGTCAATGCAGGTAGTCTGGCTATCCATTTGATTAGCTATTTAGCAGTCTTGTGTAGCAGTCTTCTGGCTTTGGGGTAGAAGGTGTTCAGGGTCCTGTTGGTTCCAGACTTGGTGCACTGGTACCGCTTGCTGTGCGGTAGCAGAGAGAACAGTCAATGGCTTGGGTGGCTTAAGTCTTTGACATTTCTTTGGGCCTTCCTCTGACACCGCCTGGTATAGAGGTCCTGGATAGCAGTGAGCTCGACTCCAGGGATGTACTTTGTCGTACGCACCACCCTCTGTCGCGCCTTGGGGTCGGGAGCCTTGCAGTTGCCTTACCAAGCAGTGATGAAGCCAGTCAATATGCTCTCAATGGTGCAGCTGTAGATCTTTTTGACGTTCTGATGCCACATGCCAAATCTTTTCAACCTCCTGAGAGTGAAGGAAAGGTTAGGGCAGGGTGAAGGAAAGGTTAGGACAGGGTGAAGGAAAGGTTAGGGCAGGGTGAAGGAAAGGTTAGGGCAGGGTGAAGGAAAGGTTAGGACAGGGTGAAGGAAAGGTTAGGGCAGGGTGAAGGAAAGGGTTAGGACAGGTGAAGGAAAGGTAGGCAGGGTGAAGG
>NW_019944831.1:44384-51524 GCF_002910315.2 Salvelinus sp. IW2-2015 | reverse complement strand
GAGAGAGAGAGAGAGAGAGAGAGAGAGAGAGAAGCTCTGATTACTGTGGCTAATGTGCGGATAATTATTAGGGCTGTGACAGTCATGGAATTTTGGATGACGGTAATTGATCACCTTTACAACCGTTCGAATAGCATTATTATTAAAAAAGATTAAGAAGCACATTTTCTCCTCTGCACCTGACTGCATGTGCTGCCGTTCTATTTCTCTGTGTGCTGCAGGGAGGGGCGTTGCTGAGGCAACCGAAGACTAGTTTGTTACAACCCCTTGCTTGTTTCTTCAAGGATCATCACCTCGTTACCGCAGAAACGGACTCAACCGCATGAATGCCTGGCCTTCCCGTCTTCAATCATTTTCATGACGGTCTTCATCCATAACAGTTAGTTATGCTGTAATTGTGCCTGCCCTAATAACTAGTGTTTCATTACCCTCCCAAGGAGCACCAAGCCTCTAACACGGGAGAGCTATGATTAAATACATCACACACGTACACACACACCTCACCCTCTTCTCACTGCAGGCCACGAAAGATCTTCATTTTAGTCCCAAACATCTTCCTAAATGTGTAGTGCTCTACTTCCTCCTGGTGTTTGATTTTAAATCCTAAGCCAGTTACTGTATCTGTACTACATGTTCAATAAGAGCTGTGAGAGGTGGATTCAACGCTGATTTAAGGGCTGTGAGAGGTGGATTCAACACTGATTTAAGGGCTGTGAGAGGTGGATTCAACACTGATTTAAGGGCTGTGAGAGGTGGAATAACACTGATTTAAGAAGACTTGCTGAAGAGGTGGATTCACCTGATTAAGGGCTTGTGAGGGTGGCATTCAACACCTCGATTTAAGGGCTGTGATGAGGTGGATTCAACACGCTGAATTAAGAGCTGTTGAGAGGTGGATTCAACACGATTTAAGGGCTGTGAGAAGGTGATTCAAACCTGACTGGTTTGACAGAAGAGCTGTGGAGAGGTGGCATTCACACTGCAAATTTACAGGTGCTGCCATGAGTCGCATTTGTAAGCGAGGCTGAACATTCTGATTTTTTATAGTGGCTGTGTAGGTGTTGGATTCAACTAGTCTGATCTTTACGCGCTCGCTTGTGAGAGGTGGATTACAATCACTGAATTTAGGGCTGTGGAGAGGTGGATTAACACTGATTTTAGAGCTGTGAGAGGTGGATTCAACCACTCGAATCTTTTGAGCGGCGGGTGTGAAGAGGGTGGAATACAGCTCGATACTTTAATGTGCGGCTCGTGAGAGGTTGGAGCTTTCATCACTGGCTTTAGGGCTGTCTGGCGGTTTCTCGGATGATCCGCCCCCTCGGCTTAAAAAGGGTGTGAGAAGGTGTTCCCTGGAGTACTGGGGTTTAAGGGCTGTGAGATTGAGTGCGACATTTCACTAGCCACATATGGAATGGGACTTAGTGCTGTCGTGGGGTGGTATTCACCACAAATCTGATTCGTTAAGGGTTCTTGAAGGTGGAATCGGACATTTCTTTAAGACTGTGAAGGTGGCTTCAACTGATTTTATTAACGAGACTGTGAGAGTGATTCTAAGCTACTGACATTCAACGTATACATTTTAGTCTGGTATGGAGCTAGTCTATGATGGGAGTGAGGATTGCGACAGCTGATTGGTTTATGTAAGAGGTAGCTGTGTGTGGCAGATTGACTGAGTTCAACTGGATTTAAATATAGGAGCTGTGTGAGATATGTAGAGTGTGGGATTCACACCTGATATATAGGGGCGTGTGCAAAGGAGGTTATCATAAATATTCGATCCTTTGTTATTTAATAGTTTAGCTCGATTGTGATGTTTGGCGAGTGGGATTAAACTGAGTAAGATTAAGCTGTGAGAGAGGTGGTATTCAACACTGATTTAAGGGCTGTGAGAGGTGGATTCAACACTGATTTAAGAGCTGTGAGTGAGGTGGATTCAACACTGATTTAAGGGCTGTGAGTGAGGTGGATTCAACACTGATTTAAGGGCTGTGAGAGGTGGATTCAACACTGATTTAAGAGCTGTGAGTGAGGTGGATTCAACACTGATTTAAGTTGTATCATAACGCCCCCTCCCACCTAATTTTAGCGCACTGTGGTCTCAGGGTCAGTGTATGTGTGGTAGGGGTTCTTGCAGAGCGAGATCATTTTTATTTATTTATCAAACCTTTATTTAACTAGGCAAGTCAGTTAAGAACAAATTCTAATTTACAATCACGGCCTACCCCGGCCAAACCCGGACAACGCTGGGCCAATTGTGTGCCGCCCTATGGGACTCCCAATCATGGCCGGTTGTGATACAGCCTGGAATTTAACCATGGTCTGTAGTGACGCCTCTTGCACTGAGATGCAGTGCCTTAGACCGCTGCGCCACTCGGGAGCCCAGATAGGGAAAGAGAGGGAGTGAGGAGGGGGGGACTCCCTGCATGCTTAGGAGAAGAAAAAATGAAGCGCAGCAAATCGATTCCAGGCCCACTCCTCTCCCAGGCGCTACAGTCCTCACCAGCATCGACTGGGAATTTAATAATGACCGTCAAAGCTTTCCGCCATGGAACTTCCAAAAACGTACCATTTATGTTCAGAATTCGTTATTTTATTATTTTTATCATGTTCATTTGATAGATTTCATTTTATAGGCTGTGTGATATAACATTCCTTGTCATATGTTGACTGAAGTGGCTCTGCTACTCTTTTAATTCCTGATCTTTCATTAAAGGAATAATAGTAAACACCAACAATACTACAAGTGTAAACAAACATATCTTCTGTTTGTTTTTGTCATCCGCAATCATCATTTTCTCCATATCTGATCCTTCACAGACGAATGGTGTGTGTGTGTGTGTGTGCGTGCGTGCGTGCGTGCGTGTGTGTGTGTGCGTGCAAAACACCAAGTGGTGCTGATGTGCGAGTGCGACAGAATATCTTGTGTTTGGCACTGTTGATGTCGGGCAGGGAGAGGTCTCTCAATTCAATTTAAGGGTTTTATTGGCAAGGGAAACATATTTAACATATGTTTGCCAAAGCAAGTGAAGTAGATTATAAACAAAAGTGAAAACAACTATAAAAATGAACATTACACTCACAAAAGTTCCAAAATAATAAAGAGATTTCAAATGTCATATCAAATCAAATCAAATTTATTTATATAGCCCTTCGCTATATCAGCTTGATACTCTTCAAGTGCTGTACAGAAACCCACGCCTAAAACCCCACAAACAGCAAGCAATGCAGGTGTGAGAGGCACGGTGGCTAGGAAAGAACTCCCTAGAAAGGCCAAAACTAGGAAGAACCTAGAGAGGAGGAACCAGGCTATGAGAGGTGGCAGTCCTCTTCTGGCTGTGACGGGTGGAAGATTATAACAGAACAGGCCAAGATGTTCAAATGTTCATAAATGACCAGCATGGTCAAATAATAATAATCACAGTAGTTGTCGAGGGTGCGCAGCAAGTCAGCACCTCAGGAGTAAATGTCAGTTGGCTTTTTCATAGCCGATCATTAAGAGTATTCTCCACCGCTCTGTGGTCTCTAGAGAGTTGAAAACAGCATGTCGGGACAGGTAGCTCGTCGATGAACAGGTCAGGGTTCCATAGCCGCAGCAGAACAGTTGAAACTGGAGCAGCAGCACGGCCAGGTGGACTGGGGACAGCAAGGAGTCATCATGCCAGGTAGTCCTGCAGGCATGGTCCTTAGGGCTCTAGTGTCCTCCGAGAGAAGAAAGAAAGAGAGAAAGAGAGAATTAGAGAGAGCATACTTAAATTCACACAGGCACCGGATAAAAGACAGGAGAAGTACTCCAGATATAACAACTGACCCTAGCCCCCGACACATAACTACTGCAGCAAATATCTGGAGGCTGTTAGACAGGAGGGGTCAGGAGATCACTGTGGCCCATCCGGCGATGAACCCCCGGACAGGGCCAAAATGAAGGGATATAACCGCACCCACTTTGCCAAAGCAAGCCCCCACACCACTAGAGGGATATCTTCAAACCACAACTTACCATCCTGAGACAAGGCCGAGTATAGCCCACAAAGATCTCCGCCATGCACAACCCAAGTGGGGGCCGCCAACCCAGACAGGAAGATCACGTCAGTGACTCAACCCACTCAAGTGACGCACCCCTCCTAGGGACGGCATGAAAGAGCACCAGTAAGCCAGGGGACTCATTCCCTGTAATAGGGTTAGAGGCATGAGAATCGCAGTGTGAGAGAGGGGAACCGGCCAGGCAGAGACAGCAAGGGGCGTTCGTTGCTCCAGAGCCTTTCCGTTCACCTTCACACTCCTGGGCCAGACTACACTCAATCATATGACCCACTGAAGAGATGAGTCTTCAGTAAAGACTTAAAAGTTGAGACCGAGTCTGCGTCTCTCACATGGTTAGGCAGACCATTCATAAAATTGAGATCTATAAAGAAAGCCCTGCCTCCAGCTGTTGCTTAGAAATTCTAGGGACAATTAGGAGGCCTGCGTCTTGTGACCGTAGCGTACGTTGTAGGTATGTACGGCAGGACCAACTCGGAAAAGATAGGTAGGAGCAAGCCCATGTAACGCCTTGTAGGTTAACAGTAAAACCTTGAAATCAGCCCTTGGCCTTAACAGGAAGCCAGTGTAGGGAGGCTAGCACTGGAGTAAATATGATAAAAAATGTTGGTTCTAGTCAGGATTCTAGCAGCCGTATTTAGCACTAACTGAAGTTTATTTAGTGCTTTATCCGTAGCCGGAAAGTAGAGCATTGCAGTAGTCTAACCTAGAAGTAACAAAAGCATGGCAAAAGCAAAGCAAAAGCATTTCTCTGCATCATTTTTGGACAGAAATGTCAGATTTTTGCAATGTTACGTAGAGGAAAAAAGCTGTCCTTGAAACAGTCTTGATATGTTCGTCAAAAGAGAGATCAGGGTCCAGAGTAACGCCGAGGTCCTTCACAGTTTATTGAGACGACTTTACAACCATCAAAGATTAATTGTCAGATTCAACAGAAGATCTCTTTTGTTTCTTGGGACCTAGAACAAAGCGTCTCTGTTTTTGTCAGAGTTTAAAGTAGAACGTTTCCAGCCATCCACTTCCTTATGTCTGAAACACAGGCTTCTAGCGAGGGCAATTTTGGGGCTCACCATGTTTCATTGAATGTACAGCTGTGTGTCATCCGCATAGCAGTGAAAGTTAACATTATGTTTTCGATGGACATCCCCAAGAGGTAAAATAGTATAGTGAAAACAATAGTGTCCCAAAACGGAACCTTGAAGGAAACACCGAAATGTACAGTTGATTTGTCAGAGACAAACCATTCACAGAGACAAAACTGATATCTTTCCGACAGATAAGAATCTAAACCAGGCAGAACTTGTCTGTGTAGATCCAATTTGGGTTGGCCATCTCTCCAAAAGAATGTGGTGATCAATGGTATCAAAGGCAGCACTAAGGTCTAGTAGCACGAGGCAGATGCCAGAGCCTTGGTCTGACGCCATTAAAAGGTAATTTACCACCTTCACAAGTGCAGTCTCGATGCTATGATGGGGTCTAAAACCAGACTGAAGCATTTTCGTATACATTGTTTGTCTTCAGGAAGGCAGTGAGTTGCTGCGCAACAGCTTTATCTAAAATTTTTGAGAGGAATGGAAGATTCGATATGAGGCCGAAGATTTTATATTTTCTGGGTCAAGGTTTGGCTTTTTCAAGAGAGGCTTTTATACTGCCACTTTTAGTGAGTTTGTACAACATCCAGTGGATAGAAGAGCCGTTTTATTATGTTCAATCATAGGAGGGCAAGCACATGAGCAGCTCTTTAAGTAGTTTAGTTGGAATAGGGTCCAGTATGCAGCTTGAAGGTTTAGAGGCCATGATTATTTTCATCATTGTGTCAAGAGATATAGTACTAAAATACTTAAGTGTCTCTCTTGATTCCTAGGTCCTGGCAGAGTTGTGCAGACTCAGGACAGCTGAGCTTTGGAAGGAATACGCAGATTTAAGAGGAGTCCGTAATTTTGCTTTCTAATGATCATGATCTTTCCTCAAAGATTATGAATTTATATGGCCTTGGAAGTGAAAGCCATCCTTCACTTGGTGGAATGCGCCTGCTTTTTAGTTAGCTTTGTCGACACAGTATCAAAAATAAATTTGGATTTTTTCTTTATTTTCCTCAATTAAGTTGGAAAAATAGGATGATCGAGCAGCAGTGAGTGCTCTTCGATACTGCACGGGTACTGTCTTTCCAAGCTAGTCGGAAGACTTCCAGTTTGCGTGTGGCGCCATTTCCTTTACAATTTCTGGAAGCTTGCTTCAGAGCTCGGTATTTTCTGTATACCAGGGAGCTAGTTTCTTATGAACAAATGTGGTTTAGTTTTAGGGGGTGCAACTGCATCTAGGTATTGCCAAGGTTAAATGAGTTCCTCAGTTAGGTGGTTAACTGATTTTTGTCCTCTGACGTCCTTGGGTAGGCAGAAGGGCATCAAGGAATTTGTGTGTCTTGAGAATTTAATAGCACGACTTTTGATGCTCCTCTGGTTGGGGTCTAGGCAGATTATTTGTTGCGATTGCAAACGTAATAAAATGGTGGTCGATAGTCCAGGATTATGAGGAAAAACATTAAGATCTACATATTTATTCCATGGGACAAAACTAGGTCCAGAGTATGACTGTGGCAGTGAGTAGGTCCAGAGACATTTGGACAAAAACCCACTGAGTCGATGATGGCTCCGAAGCCTTTTGGATGGGTCTGTGGACTTTTTCATGTGATATTAAAATCACCAAACAATGTGAATATTATCTGCTATGACTACAAGGTCCAATAGGAATTGAGGGAACTCAGTGAGGAATGCTGTATATGGCCCAGGAGGCCTGTAAAACAGTAGCTAATAAAAGTGATTGAGTAGGCTGCATAGATTTCATGACTAAGAAGCTCAAAGACGAAAACGTAGTTTCTTTTTTTGTAAATTGAAATTTGCTATCGTAAATGTTAGCAACACCTCCGCCTTTGCGGGATGCACGGGGGATATGGTCACTAGTGTAACCAGGAGGTGAGGCCTCATTTAACACAGTAAATTCATCAGGCTTAAGCCATGTTTCAGTCAGGCCAATCACATCAAGATTATGATCAGTGATTAGTTCATTGACTATAACTGTGTTCCCCTTTGAAGTGAGGGATTA
>NW_019944831.1:39834-44359 GCF_002910315.2 Salvelinus sp. IW2-2015 | reverse complement strand
ATGAAACTAGAAGTCAAAAGACGAAAACGTAGTTTCTTTTTTTGTAAATTGAAATTTGCTATCGTAAATGTTAGCAACACCTCCGCCTTTGCGGGATGCACGGGGATATGGTCACTAGTGTAACCAGGAGGTGAGGCCTCATTTAACACAGTAAATTCATCAGGCTTAAGCCATGTTTCAGTCAGGCCAATCACATCAAGATTATGATCAGTGATTAGTTCATTGACTATAACTTGCCTTTGAAGTGAGGGATCTAACATTAAGTAGCCCTATTTTGAGATGTGAGGTATCACAATCTCTTTCAATAATGGCAGGAATGGAGGAGGTCTTTATCCTAGTGAGATTGCTAAGGCAAACACCGCCATGTTTAGTTTTGCCCAACCTAGGTCGAGGCACAGACACAGTCTCAATGGGGATAGCGGAGCTGACTACACTGACTGTGCTTGTGGCAGACTCCACTAAGCTGGCAGTCTGGCTAACAGCCTGCTGCCTGGCCTGCACCCTATTTCATTGTGGAGCTAGAGGAGTTAGAGCCCTGTCTATGTTGGTAAGATAAGATGAGAGCACCCCTCCAGCTAGGATGGAGTCCGTCACTCTCAGCAGGCCAGGCTTGGTCCTGTTTGTGGGTGAGTCCCAGAAAGAGGGCCAATTATCTACAAATTCTATTTTTGGGAGGGGCAGAAAACAGTTTTCAACCAGCGATTGAGTTGTGAGACTCTGCTGTAGAGCTCATCACTCCCCCTAACTGGGAAGAGGCCAGAGACAATTACTCGATGCCGACACATCTTTCTAGCTGGTTTACATGCTGAAGCTATGTTGCTCTGACTGTTTCATCCTAACATCGTTGGTGCCGACGTGGATAACAATATCTCTATACTCTCTACACATAATATCTCTATACTCTCTACACATAATATCTCTATACTCTCTACACATAATATCTCTATACTCTCTACACATAATATCTCTATACTCTCTACACATAATATCTCTATACTCTCTACACAATAATATCTCTATACTTCTTACACATATGATGTGCAAAAGGGAAAGTAAATAAACATAAATATGGTTGTATTTACAATGGTGTTTGTTCTTCACTGGTTGCCCTTTTCTTGTTGCAACAGGTCACAAATATTGCTGCTGTGATGGCACACTGTGGTATTTCACCCAATAGATATTGGAGTTTATCAAAATTAGGTTTGTTTTCAAATTCTTGGTGGATCTTTGTAATCTAAGGGGAAAATGTGTCTCTAATATGGTCATACATTTGGCAGGAGGTTAGGAAGTGCAGCTCAGTTTCCACTTAATTTTGTGGGCAGTGTGCCCATAGCCTGTCTTCTCTTGAGAGCCAGGTCTGCCTATGGTGGCCTTTCTCAATAGCAAGGCTACGCTCACTGAGTCTGTACATAGTCAAAGATTTCCTTAAGTTTGTGATCTCAGGTATTCTGCCACTGTGTACTCTGATTCGGGTCAAAAAGCATTCTAGCGTGCTCTGTTTTTTCCAATGTGTCATGTAATTATCTTTTTTGTTTCTCATGATTTGTTTGGGTCTAATTCTGTTGCTGTCCTGGGGCTCTGTGGGGTCTGCTGTTTGTGTTTGTGAACAGAGCCCCAGGACCAGCTTGCTTAGGGGACTCTTCTCCAGGTTCATCTCTCTGTAGGTGATGGCTTTGTTATGGAAGGTTTGGGAAACGCTTCCTTTTAGGTGGTTGTAGAATTTAACGGCTCTTTTCTGGATTTTGATAATTAGCGGATATCGGCCTAATTCTGCTCAGCATGATTTATTTGGTGTTCTACGTTGTACACGAAGGACATGTTTGCAGAATTCTGCATGCAGAGTCTCAATTTGGTGTTTGTCCCATTTTGTGAATTCTTGGTTGGTGAGCGGACCCCAGACCTCACAACCATAAAGGACAAGGATAACTGATTCAAGTATTTTTTGCCAGATCCTAATTGGTATGTCAAATTTTATGTTCCTTTTGATGGCATAGAAGGCCCTTCTTACCTTGTCTCTCAGCTCGTTCACAGCTTTGTGGAAGTTACCTGTGGCCCTGCTGTTTAGGCCGAGTTATGTATAGTTTTTTTGCGTGCTCTAGGGCAACGGTGTCTAGATTGAATTTGTATTTGTGGACCTGGCAACTGGACCTTTTTTGGAACACCATTATTTTAGTCTTACTGAGATTTACTGTCAGGGCCCAGCTCTGACAGAATCTGTGCAGAAGATCTAGGTGCTGCTGTAGGCCCTCCTTGGTTGGGGACAGAAGCACCAGATCATCAGGAAACAGTAGACATTTGACTTCAGATTCTAGTAGGGTGAGGCCGGGTACTGCAGACTGTTCTAGTGCCCTCACCAATTCGTTGAAATAAACAGTTGAAGATGGAAGTTTACATACTCTTAGGTTGGAGTCATTAAAACTCGTTTTACCACAGCACAAATTTCTTGTTAACAAACTATAGTTTTGGCAAGTCGGTTAGGACATCTACTTTGTTCATGACACAAGTAATTTTTCCAACAATTGTTTGCAGACAGATTATTTCACTCAAAGTTCACTGTATCACAATTCCAGTGGGTCAGAAGTTTACATACAGTCAGTTGACTGTGCCTTTAAACAGCTTTCAAAATTCCCGAAAATTATGTTATGGCTTTAGAAGCTTCTGATAGGCTAATTGACATAATTTGAGTCAACTGGAGATGTACCTGTGGATGTATTTCAAGGCCTACCTTCAAACTCAGTGCCTCTTTGCTTGACATCACGAGAAAATCAAAAGCAATCAGCCAAGACCTCAGAAATAAAATTGTAGTCCTCCACAAGTCTGGTTCATCCTTGGCAGCAATTTCCAAACGCCTGAAGGGACCACGTTAATCTGTACAAACAATTGTACGCAAGTATAAACACCATGGGACCACGCAGCCGTCATACCGCTCAGGAAGCAGACGCCTTCTGTCTCCTAGAGATMAACGTACTTTGGTGCAAAAAGTGCAAATCAATCCCAGAACAGCAAATGACCTTCTGAAGATGCTGGTACAAACGTATCAGGTACAAACGTATCTATATCCACAGTAAAACGAGTCATATATCGACATAACCTGAAAGGCCGCTCAGCAAGGAAGAAGCCACTGCTCCAAGACCGCCATAAAAAAGCCAGACTACGGTTTGCAACTGCACATGGGGACAAAGTTCGTACCTTTTGGAGAAATGTCCTCTGGTCTGATGAAACAAAAATATAACTGTTTGGCCGTAATGACCATCGTTGTGTTTGGAGGACAAAGGGGGAGGCTTGCAAGCCGAAGAACACCATCCCAACCGTGAAGCACGGGGGTGGCAGCATCATGTTGTTGGGGTGCTTTTGCTGCAGTGAGGGACTGGTGCACTTCACAAAATAGATGGCATCATGAGGAGGGGTAAATTAGGTGGATTATTGAAGCAACATCTGCAAGCCATCAGTCAGGAAGTTAAAAGCTTGGTCACAAATGGGGTCTTCCAAATGGACAATGACTCCCAAGCAATACTTCCCAAAGTTGTGGCAAAATGGCTTAAGGACAACAAAGTCAAGGTATTGGAGTGGCCATCACAAATCCCTGACCTCAATCCTATAGAACATTTGTTGGCAGAACTGCAAAAGCGTGTGCGAGCAAGGAGGCCTACAAACCTGACTCCGTTACACCAGCTCTGTTAGGAGGAATGGGACAAAATTCACCCAACTTACTGTGGGAAGCTTGTGGAAGGCTACCCAAAACATTTGACCCAAGTTAAACAAATTAAAGGCAATGCTACCAAATACTAGGGGTATGTAAACTTCTGACCCACTGGGAATGTGATGAAAGAAATAAAAGCTGAAATAAATCATTCTTTCTACTATTATTCTGAGATTTAACACTCATAAAATAAAGTGGAGATCCTAACTGACCTAAAACAGGGAATTTTTACAAGGATTAAATGTCAGGATTTGTGAAAAACTGAGTTTAAATATATTTGGCTAAGGTGTATGTAAACTTCCGATTTCAACTGTATGTTGAAGAGGGTGGGGTTTAAGCTGCATCCCTGTCTCACCCCACGGCCCTGTGGAKAWTMTTTTGTGTTTTTTGCCAATTTTAAACGCACACTTGTTTTTTGTGTACATGGATTTTATAATGTCGTATGCTTTTCCCCAACACCACTTTCCATCAATTTGTATAGCAGACCCTCATGCCAAATCGAGTCAAAAGCTTTTTTTAAATCAACAAAGCATGTGAAGGCACCACCTTTGTTTTGGTTTGTTTGTTTTTCAATTAGGGTGTGCAGGGTGAATACGTGGTCTGTCATACGGTAATTTGGTAAAAAGCCAATTTGACATTTGCTCAGTACATTGTTTTCACTGAGGAAATGTACTAGTCTGCTGTTAATGATAATGCAGAGGATTTTCCCAAGGTTGCTTCCCTGCCTCACACAGGAAGCGGCGCAGGTCCTAATCCAGGCACTTGTCATCTCCCGTCTGGATTACTGCAACTCGCTGTTGGCTGGGCTCCCTGCCTGTGCGATTA
>NW_019944831.1:15220-39809 GCF_002910315.2 Salvelinus sp. IW2-2015 | reverse complement strand
ATGACTAGAAGCTCAAAAGACTAAACGTAGTTCTTTTTTTTGTAAATTGAAATTTGCTATCGTAAATGTTAGCAACACCTCCGCCTTTGCGGGATGCACGGGGGATATGGTCACTAGTGTAACCAGGAGTGGAGGCTCCATTTAACACAGTAAATTTCATCAGGCTTAAGCCATGTTTCAGTCAGGCCAATCACATCAAGATTATGATCAGTGATTAGTTCATTGACTATAACTTGCCTTTGAAGTGAGGGATCTAACATTAAGTAGCCCTATTTTGAATGTGAGGTATCACAATCTCTTTCAATAATGGCAGGAATGGAGGAGGTCTTTATTCCTAGTGAGATTGCTAAGGCAAACACCGCCATGTTTAGTTTTGCCCAACCTAGGTCGAGGCACAGACACAGTCTCAATGTGGGATAGCGGAAGCTGACTACACTGACTGTGCTTGTGGCAGACTCCACTAAGCTGGCAGTCTGGCTAACAAGCCTGCTGCCTGGCCTGCACCCTATTTCATTGTGGAGCTAGAGGAGTTAGAGCCCTGTCTATGTTGGGTAGATAAGATGAGAGCACCCCTCCAGCTAGGATGGAGTCCGTCACTCCTCAGCAGGCCAGGCTTGGTCCTGTTTGTGGGTGAGTCCCAGAAAGAGGGCCAATTATCTACAAATTCTATTTTTGGAGGGGCAGAAAACAGTTTTCAACAGCGATTGAGTTTGTGAGACTCTGCTTGTAGAGCTCCATCACTCCCCCTAACTGGGAAGAGGCCAGAGACAATTACTCGATGCCGACACATCTTTCTAGCTGGTTTACATGCTGAAGCTATGTTGCTCTTGACTGTTTCATCCTACATCGTTGGTGCCGACGTGGATAACAATATCTCTATACTCTCTACACATAATATCTCTATACTCTCTACACATAATATCTTCTATTACTCTCTACACATAATATCTCTATACTCTCTACACATAATATCTCTATACTCTCTACACATAATATCTCTATTACTCTCTACACATAATTATCTCTATACTCTCTACACAATTGATGTGCAAAAGGAAAGTAAATAAACATAAATATGGTTGTATTTACAATGGTGTTTTTCTTCACTGGTTGCCCTTTTCTTGTTGCAACAGGTCACAAATATTGCTGCTGTGATGGCACACTGTGGTATTTCACCCAATAGATATTGGAGTTTATCAAAATTAGGTTTGTTTCAAATTCTTGGTGGATCTTTGTAATCTAAGGGGAAAATGTGTCTCTAATATGGTCATACATTTGGCAGGAGGTTAGGAAGTGCAGCTCAGTTTCCACTTAATTTTGTGGGCAGTGTGGCCCATAGCCTGTCTTCTCTTGAGAGCCAGGTCTGCCTATGGTGGCCTTTCTCAATAGCAAGGCTACGCTCACTGAGTCTGTACATAGTCAAAGATTTCCTTAAGTTTGTGATCTCAGGTATTCTGCCACTGTGTACTCTGATTCGGGTCAAAAAGCATTCTAGCGTGCTCTGTTTTTTCCAATGTGTCATGTAATTATCTTTTTGTTTTCTCATGATTTGTTTGGGTCTAATTCTGTTGCTGTCCTGGGGCTCTGTGGGGTCTGTTTGGTTTTGTGAACAGAGCCCAGGACCAGCTTGCTTAGGGGACTCTTTCTCCAGGTTCATCTCTCTGTAGGTGATGGCTTTGTTATGGAAGGTTTTGGGAAACGCTTCCTTTTAGGTGGTTGTAGAATTTAACGGCTCTTTTCGGATTTTGATAATTAGCGGATATCGGGCTAATTCTGCTCAGCATGATTTATTTGGTGTTCTACGTTGTACACGAAGGACATGTTTGCAGAATTCTGCATGCAGAGTCTCAATTTGGTGTTTGTCCCATTTTGTGAATTCTTGGTTGGTGAGCGGACCCCAGACCTCACAACCATAAAGGACAAGGATAACTGATTCAAGATTTTTTTGCCAGATCCTAATTGGTATGTCAAATTTTATGTTCCTTTTGATGGCATAGAAGGCCCTCTTTACCTTGTCTCTCAGCTCGTTCACAGCTTTGTGGAAGTTACCTGTGCCCTGCTGTTTAGGCCGAGTTATGTATAGTTTTTTTGCGTGCTCCAGGCAACGGTGTCTAGATTGAATTTGTATTTGTGACCTGGCAACTGGACCTTTTTTTGAACACCATTATTTTAGTTCTTACTGAGATTACTGTCAGGGCCCAGCTCTGACAGAATCTGTGCAGAAGATCTAGGTGCTGCTGTAGGCCCTCCTTGGTTGGGGACAGAAGCACCAGATCATCAGGAAACAGTAGACATTTGACTTCAGATTCTAGTAGGGTGAGGCCGGGTACTGCAGACTGTTCTAGTGCCCTCACCAATTCGTTGAAATAAACATTGAAGATGGAAGTTTACATACTCTTAGGTTGGAGTCATTTAAAACTCGTTTTACCACAGCACAAATTTCTTGTTAACAAACTATAGTTTTGGCAAGTCGGTTAGACATCTACTTTGTTCATGACACAAGTAATTTTCCAACAATTGTTTGCAGACAGATTATTTCACTCAAAGTTCACTGTATCACAATTCCAGTGGGTCAGAAGTTTACATACAGTCAGTTGACTGTGCCTTTAAACAGCTTTCAAAATTCCCGAAAATTATGTTATTGGCTTTAGAAGCTTCTGATAGGTAATTGACATAATTTGAGTCAACTGGAGATGTACCTGTGGATGTATTTCAAGGCCTACCTTCAAACTCAGTGCCTCTTTGCTTGAATCACGAGAAAATCAAAAGCAATCAGCCAAGACCTCAGAAATAAAATTGTAGTCCTCCACCAAGTCTGGTTCATCCTTGGCAGCAATTTCAAACGCCTGAAGGGACCACGTTAATCTGTACAAACAATTGTACCAAGTATAAACACCATGGGACCACGCAGCCGTCATACCGCTCAGAAGCAGACGCCTTCTGTCTCCTAGAGATGAACGTACTTTGGTGCAAAAAGTGCAAATCAATCCCAGAACAGCAAATGACCTTCTGAGAATGCTGGTACAAACGTATCAGGTACAAACGTATCTATTATCCACAGTAAAACGAGTCATATATCGACATAACCTGAAAGGCCGCTCAGCAAGGAAGAAGCCACTGCTCCAAGACCGCCATAAAAAGCCAGACTACGGTTTGCAACTGCACATGGGACAAAGTTCGTACCTTTTGGAGAAATGTCCTCTGGTCTGATGAAACAAAAATATAACTGTTTTGGCCGTAATGACCATCGTTGTGTTTGGAGGACAAAGGGAGGCTTGCAAAGCCGAAGAACACCATCCCAACCGTGAAGCACGGGGTGGCAGCATCATGTTGTTGGGGTGCTTTGCTGCAGGAGGGACTGGTGCACTTCACAAAATAGATGGCATCATTGAGGAGGGGTAAATTATGTGGATATATTGAAGCAACATCTGCAAACATCAGTCAGGAAGTTAAAGCTTGGTCACAAATGGGTCTTCCAAATGGACAATGACCCCAAGCATACTTCCAAAGTTGTGGCAAAATGGCTTAAGGACAACAAAGTCAAGGTATTGGAGTGCGCATCACAAATCCCTGACCTCAATCCTATAGAACATTTGTTGGCCGAACTGCAAAAGCGTGTGCGAGCAAGGAGGCCTACAAACCTGACTCCGTTACACCAGCTCTGTTAGGAGGAATGGGACAAAAATTCACCCAACTTACTGTGGGAAAGCTTGTGGAAGGCTACCCAAAACATTTGACCCAAGTTAAACAAATTAAAGGCAATGCTACCAAATACTAGGGTATGTAAACTTCTGACCCACTGGGAATGTGATGAAAGAAATAAAAGCTGAAATAAATCATTCTTTCTTACTATTATTCTGAGATTTAACACTCATAAAATAAAGTGGAGATCCTAACTGACCTAAAACAGGGAATTTTTACAAGGATTAAATGTCAGGATTTGTGAAAAACTGAGTTTAAATATATTTGGCTAAGGTGTATGTAAACTTCCGATTTCAACTGTATGTTGAAGAGGGTGGGGTTAAGCTGCATCCCTGTCTCACCCACGGCCCTGTGGAAAATGTTTTTTGTGTTTTTTGCCAATTTTAAACGCACACTTGTTTTTTGTTGTACATGGATTTTATAATTCGTATGCTTTTCCCCAACACCACTTTCCATCAATTTGTATAGCAGACCCTCATGCCAAATCGAGTCAAAAGCTTTTTTTTAAATCAACAAAGCATGTGAAGGCACCACCTTTGTTTTGGTTTGTTGTTTTTTTCAATTAGGGTGTGCAGGGTGAATACGTGGTCTGTCATACGGTAATTTGGTAAAAAGCCAATTTGACATTTGCTCAGTACATTGTTTTCACTGAGGAAATGTACTAGTCTGCTGTTAATGATAATGCAGAGGATTTTCCCAAGGTTGCTTCCCTGCCTCACACAGGAAGCGGCGCAGGTGTCTAATCCAGGCACTTGTCATCTCCCGTCTGGATTACTGCAACTCGCTGTTGGCTGGGCTCCCTGCCTGTGCGATTAAACCCCTACAACTCATCCAGAACGCCGCAGCCCGTCTTGGTGTTCAACCTTCCCAAGTTCTCTCACGTCACCCCGCTCCTCCGCTCTCTCACTGGCTTCCAGTTGAAGCTTGCATCCGCTACAAGACCATGGTGCTTGCCTACGGAGCTGTGGAGGAACGGCACCTCCGTACCTTCAGGCTCTGATCAGGCCCTACACCCAAACAAGGGCACTGCGTTCATCCACCTCTGGCCTGCTCGCCTCCCTACCTCTGAGGAAGTACAGCTCCCGCTCAGCCCAGTCAAAACTGTCGCTGCTCTGGCACCCCAATGGTGGAACAAACTCCCCCACGACGCCAGGTCAGCGGAATCAATCACCACCTTCCGGAGACACCTGAAACCCCACCTCTTTAAGGAATACCTAGGATAGGATAAAGTAATCCTTCTAAACCCCCCCCCCCTTAGAGTTAGATGCACTATTGTAAAGTGGTTGTTCCACTGGACATCATAAGGTGAATGCACCAACTTGTAAGTCGCTCTGGATAAGAGCGTCTGCTAAATGACTTAAATGTAAATGTAAATGTTGCTGTTGACGCATATCCCATGGTAGCTATTGGGGTCAAATTGTCTCCACTTTTGTGGATTTGGGGTGATCAGTCCTTGTTTCAAAATATTGGGGAAGATGCCAGAGCTAAGGATGAGTTTAAAACCTCTTCTCTTCTACCACTTCTCTCTCCCGGATCCGGGATCCTCCTCATCAAAAAAGCTGACTAGCATAGCCTAGCCTAACGAGACAGGGATATCATATAATATAATTTTCATGAAATCACAAGTCCAATACAGCAAATGAAAGATAAACATCTTGTGAATCCAGCCATCATTTCCGATTTTTAAAATGTTTTACAGCGAAAACACACATATGTATTTCTATTAGCTAAACCACAGTAGCCAAACACACAACCGCATATTTTCACCATGTTTCTACTGCATAGATAGCTATCACAAAACCGACCAAATAGAGATATAATTAGTCATTAACCAAGAAACAACTTCATCAGATGACAGTCTTACAACATTGTTATACAATAAATTATGTTTTGTTCGAAAAATGTGCATATTTGAGGTATAAATTCATAGTTTTACATTGCAGCTACCATTCAAAAATATCACCAAAGCAGCCAGAATAATTACAGAGAGCAACGTGAAATACCTAAATACTCATCATAAAAACATTTATGAAAAATACATGGGTACAGCAAATGAAAGATAAACATCTGTTAATCCAGCCAATATTTCTGATTTTTTAATGTTTTACAGCAAAACACCAATATATATTTCTATTAGCTCACTACAGTAGCCAAACACACAACGCAATTTACTCCCCGCCAAAATAGCTTGCCACAAAACCGACAGAATAGAGATAAAATTAATCACTAACCTTGAACAACTTCATCAGATGACACAGTCTTATAACATCAGGTTATTATCAATACACTTATGTTTTGTTCGAAAATGTGCATATTTAGAGCTACAAATCCTGATTATACATTGTGAATACGTAGCAAATCGATCACAGAATCTCCAGAGATATTTTGGACCACTCACCTAATCTGAGCAAAGAACTCATCATAAACTTTACATAAAAATACTTGTTGTATGGCAAATGAAAGATACACTGGTTCTTAATGCAACGCCATGTTAGATTTTTAAAAATAACTTTACCATAACAAACAGCTTGCGTTATTTGCGAGACAGCGCCGCCCAAAACGGCGGAGAATAGAAATAACATTTCCACAGAAATACAAAATAACATCATAAATTGTTCTTACTTTTGCTGAGCTTCCATCAGAATCTTGTCCTTTGTCCAGAATAAATCGTTGTTTGGTTTTAGAATGTCCTTTTCTCCTGTCGAATCGCGCCACAATGCTAGCCAATGTTGATGACGTTCCCAGTTTCTCTCGACGCAAAGAACGGAAAACTCCAAAAGTCCAATAAACGTTGAATAATCTGATAAAACTCGGTTGAAAAACACACTTTACGACGTTATCATCACTGTATCAAATAAAATCAGAGCCGGAGATATTAGCCGTGTATACCGAACGCTTATCAGAAGACAATATGGAGGTGCTTCGCACGCCTAGGTAGAGAAAGAAATTCCTGACCTGCCACTCCAAAAGCTCTTGTTCGACCTCAGATCAAGCTAGACACCCCATTCCACCTTCCACTGCCTGTTGACATCTAGTGGAAGGCGTATGAAGTGCATGCATATCGATAAATATAAGCCAGTTGAATAGGCAGGCCCTGGAACAGAGCCTCGTTTTCAGATTTTTCACTTCCTGCATGGAAGTTTGCTGCAAAATGAGTTCTGTTTTACTCACAGATATAATTCAAACAGTTTTAGAAACTTGAGAGTGTTTTCTATCCAATAGTAATAATAATATGCATATTGTATGATCTAGAATAGAGTACGAGGCAGTTTAATTTGGGCACGATTTTTTCCAAAGCGAAAATAGCGCCCCCCTATTGACAAGAAGTTAGAGTTTTAGTATAGCCAATTTCAATTTGTTGTCTGCATATTTTATAATTTCATTGAGGATACAATCAGCACTACAGGCCTTTTTGGGTTGGAGGGTTTGTATTTTGTCCTTTAGTTCATTCAAGGTAATTGGAGAATCCAGCTGGTTCTGGTAGTCTTTAATAGTTGATTCTAAGATTTGTATTTGATCATGTATATGTTTTCTCTCTCTCACTGTCTGTCTGTCTGCCTCTCTCTCTCGTAGTAAAAGGTAAACTCTGTTAGTTTCCTATTGATACAAAATCTAGACTTTAATATCCGCACCTTATCGATCACTCCTCTGAAACAGAGAGTGTGTGCGAACTATTTATTTAAACTCTCTGTCCCCAGATGTCCTTGGCTGAGGAGATAAAGCTGTTGAAGTGGTATCCCTCTGTTTATCTCCTGGTGTCTCTGTCCCCCCTCATCAGCAGGTATACACACACACAGACCGAAGATTGTCATTGTCGAGACAATGTGTGTGTCTTATTCAGCAGGTTGAGCATGTCAACCTCCATCCCTGTCTGATGTCGTCACACTTTTGGCTTCACTCCCTTCACACTTATCTCTCTATACCTCTGTCTTTCCTTTTTCCTTCTTTCCATTGACGTCGACCATCCCTCTCTTTCTCTACCTTTATAAATATACTTCTAAAAGATTCAGTTTCCAAAGAGGACAGAGCTTTCTGCCTTAGGCAAAAGTGCTTGGTGTCTGTGTGTGCTTGTGTTTATCTGTTTGTTTTTGAACACTTAAATTAGTAAATTAGTCTTGCTCTCCCAACTGTGATGTGTGTATGCGTGCGTGCGTGCGTGCGTGCGTGCGTGTGTGCGTGCGTGTGTGTATACGTGTGTGTGTGGTGGAATGAGAAGAAGGGGGGGTAGGTGTTAAATAATAACGTTGCTAAACGTTCACCCTCCCTTTCTCCCTACATTCTTTCTCCCTCCCTCTCTTTTTGTTTGACTTTGTGACTGGTTGCGTTGGATAATTCGTTTTTTTTAATCAAAAGTCTCTCCTCCCCCTCCTCCCGGGGGACGGTGTGATTGACAAGTCAGGGTTACTAAGTGATTAGCTGAGGTGGCTCCTCGTGTTGTCGCTGCAATGTAGGCGGAGACGCAGGTCAATTACAGGGTCAACGTTTCTCAAAGGATCCGCTCTGTACCGTCCCTCCCTTTTCCTATGCCCACTGCCCCATTCATCCATCTCCGTTTATCTCCCTGCTCCTGCCTCCTCTGCGTCCGCTTGTCACCTAAATGAAAGATGACAAACTGCATCCTGCGGCTAAGCCCAGACCCTCACTCTTACACCCTCCGCTCTCTCTCTTTTATTTCACTCTCCCTCCTCTTTCTTTCTTCCTTCCTGTCCTTCTCCTCCTCCTCATGCCCAATACTATTGTTCTTCTTTCTGTCATCCTCTCTTCCATTTCCTTTCCTCTTTATTTATCTCTTGTTCTTCCCTACTTCAACACAAAGTCCTCTCTATGCTTCCTAGAGAAAGAGAGAAATAAATCACTCTCTCGTCTTCTACCTCCCTCTTGCCTGCTCTGTGTGTCTCTCTGGCGCTATTCCTTCAGCAGCGTTTATTGGATGGAATCTTGTCTGAAGCAAAACTGAGCGATTTCCTAATGAGCCAGCAGCAAAAATTGGCTATATACAGTAAAAATTCATGAAAACAAAAATGTCTTTTTGGTCCTAATTTAAGGTTAGGGTTAGTCATAATGTTAGCAGTGTGGTTAATGTGAGGGTTCAACTGTATGATTTGTGGTTTGCCAGCTTGTGACTACCCATCAGAGCTGCCTCCGGTACATGAGTCATCCCATAAATGCCATCCTGCAATCCTCATTAGCTCCTACCCTCACTCCACTCCACCCCCTTGCTCCCTCTTCCTCTGGCTCATACGCGTGCATGTGTGTTTGTGGGCTTGTGGGTGTTTGTGTATGTTCTGGGCTGTGTTTCTAGTCTCTCACTCTCACTCCCTGTGTATATAGAGTATGTGCAGCCAGATCCAGTCGATGTTTGTGCAGGTCCCAGTCACTGAAAGATGCATTCAATACCGTCGACCGGGGCAACGGTGAGAGCTATTACAAGTAGGCCTTGCGAATGGGCGTGTGTGTGTGTGTGTGTGTGTGTGCACGTGTCGGAGTGTGTATGTGTTGAGTGTGTGTGTGCACGTGTCGGAGTGTGTCTGAGTGTGTGTCGGAGTGTGTGCTGTGTATGTGTCAGAGTGCGTGTGTGTGTGTGTGCGTGTCGGAGTGTGTATGTGTCTGAGTGTGTGTGTTTGTGTCGGAGTGTGTCTGAGTGTGTGTCGGAGTGTGTGTGTGTGTGTGTATGTGTCTGAGTGTGTGTGTGGTGTCGGAGTGGTGTGTGTTGTGTGTGTGTGTGTGTGTGTGTGTTGGGTGTGTGTGTGTTGTGTGTGTGTGTGTGTGGTGTGTGTGGTGTGTGTGTGTGTGTGTGTGTGTGTGTGTGTGTGGTGTGTGTGTGTGTGTGTGTGTCTGAGTGTGTGAATGTGTCTGAATGTGTGTGTGGTGTGTGTGTGTGTGTGTCTGAGAGGGGATTATTCTTCTGAGCCTTCCACAGCTTCCAAACAGGGCTTAGAGAGGCGGCCCAGGGCAGCATCCAAAGCCTCTCTCTTTCCCTCCCTCTATCTTTCTGTCTCTCTTTGTCTCTCTCCATTTCTCTATTTTTCTCTCGCCACCTCGCTGCCCCTTTCTGTCACTCATACTGTCTCTGTTCATTTCTATATCGCTTTCTTCCCGACTGCCTGTCTCTTCTGTTGTTCTCTTTCTATTTTCTTTCCCACTTTCTCTCCCTCCCCTTTCTCTTTCCTTCGCTTTGCCCTGATCCATTGCTATTATACACACAGACTCCCACACACAACATACACTTGATTTGTGCCTTCACCCTCTGTCTTTATTTTACACACGCACGCACACACACACACGCACACATGCGCTCACACACACACACGCACACAGACACATGCACACACACACATTTGTAATCTTTTCCAAACACATGCTGTTAAATGTGTTAATTCCTCACCAGCTGTAGCAAATAGAAGTAGGGATTGGGAAGCACTTCTAGTTATTCAGGGTGTACAGTACACACACACACAGGCAGGCACTCACGCACGCACACACACACACACACACACACGTCCACTGTCTCCCTAAGTGGGGGGATAACACTGAAATCACATCACAGGCTCAACCTTGTCCTGCAACGATATTAGACACTCTTTCTCCGTTCTCTCTCTTTCTTTCTCCTGACCGCTTTGTGTGTGTGTCTGTGTCTGTGTGTCTGTGTCTGTGTGTGTGTGTGTGTCTTAGTCCCAGATGACTCCGACAGCTCAATGTTTCACATTCTGTGTCTCACTTGTCCTCAGTGTTGCATATTGGAAGGAAGGAAGGCAGGCAGGCAGGCAGGCAGGCAGGCAGGCAGGCAGGCAGGCAGGCAGGCAGGCAGGCAGGCAGGCAGGCAGGCAGGCAGGCAGGCAGTCTGTCTGTCTGTCTGTCTGTCTGTCTGTCTGTCTGTCTGTCTGTCTGTCTGTCAGTCTGTCTGTCTGTCTGTCTGTCTGTCTGTCTGTCTGTCTGTCTGTCTGTCTGTCTGTCTGTGCTTCAGATGTCTGTAACATCCCTCTTCATTTAGATCAGATTTTTATGCTTCAGGCTAGTAGACCGTGTGTGTGTGAGCGTGCATGCATTTAAGTATTTGTGTACGTGAGTCTGTGTGTGTGTAAGCGCGCACTGGCCAGGCAGACCTTCCCCATCTCCCTTTCTTTGCTTTGAAAAACGAGGGACGAAATCTCTGAGCTGCAGTTATTATTCATCCCTCAAAGAAAAAGGAGGGAGAGAGGAAGGAGAAAGGAGGAGAGAGGAGGGAGAAGAGAAAGGAGGAGAAATGAGCAGAGAGGAGGGAGAGAGCAGGAGTGAGGAGGGAGGAGGGAGATAGGAGGATAGAGGAGGAGAAAGGAGGAGAGAGGAGGGAGAAAGGAGGAGACAGGAGGAGAGAGGAGGGAGAAAGGAGGGGAAAGGAGGAGACAGGAGGAGAGAGGAGAGAGGAGGGAGAAAGGAGGAGAGAGGAGGAGAGAGATGCTGGGGTGGAGGGGGGTTACATAAAATATTTTTTTTGGACCACCCCTGCACTCTTTTTCTGTCTCACTCACTTTTTCTGTCTCGCTCACTCTCTTTCTCTCTCACTCACTTTCCCTCTCTCTCTCTTCCTCTCACTCCTCTCACTCCTCCTTACTCTTGTCGTCATTCAGTCTTGCTGGAGAGAGGGGGGAGAGTGCTGTGTGTGTGTGTGTGTGTGTGTGTGTGTGTGTGTGTGGTGTGTGTGTGTGTGTGTGTGTGTGTGTGTTGTGTGTGTGTGTGTGTGTGTGTGTGTGTGTGTGTGTGTGTGTGGTGTGTGTGTGTGTGTGTGTGTGTGTGTGTGTGTGTGTGTGTTAGTATGACTTATTCACATTTTGTTGTGTTACATCCTGAATTCAAAATGTTTATATTTTATTCTTTCTCACCATCTAACACACACTACCTCATATTGACAAGTGAAACATGTTTATTTAATTTATTTATAAGAAATACAGAAATATGTATTTACACAAGTATTCACCCTCCTGAGTCAATACATGTTAGAATCACCTTTGGCAGTGATTACAGCTGTGAGTCTTCTGGGTAAATCTCTAAGAGCGTTTACACACTAGATTGTACAATATTTGCCAATATTCTTTAAAAAATATTCAAGCTCTGTCGGGTTGGTTTTGATCATTGCTAAAGCTATTTTCTTGTCATAGATTTTCAAGCTGATTTTAAGTCAAAACTGTAGCTCAGCCACTCATTGAAATGCCATCTCGGTAAGCAACTCCAGTGTATATTTGCCTGTGTGTTTTAGGATTATTGTCTGTGAAAGGTGAATTTGTCTCCCAGTGTCTGTGGAAAGCAGACTGAACCAGGTTTTCCACTAGGATTTTGCCTGTGCTTAGCTCTATTCGTTTTTTATCTAAAAAAACTCCCTAGTCTTACCAATGACAAGCATACCCATAACATGATGGCAGCCCCCACCATGCCTGAAAATGTGAAGACTGGATTTGCCCCAAACATAACACTTTGTATTCAGGACATAAAGTTAATTTCTTTGACACATTTTTTGCAGTTTACTTCAGTGCCTTATTGCAAACAGGTACATGATTGTTATTATGTATTATGTTATCATTGTTATTATGTCAATCATTGCACACAGAGTGAGTCCATGCAACTTATTATGTGACTTGTTAAAGCACATTTGTTACTCCTGAATTTTATTAGGCTTGCATAACAAACAGGTTGAATACTTATTGAGATCAAGACATTTCAGCCTTTAGTTATTAATTAACTTGTAAACTTTCTATAATTCCACTTTGACATTATTGGGTATTGTCTGTAGCCCAGGTGAACAAATGTATATATAATCTATTTAAATTCAGGCTGTGAACACAGAAAATGTGTACTATTAATCTATTTAAATGTCAGCGCTGTAACACAAGAATACTTGTTGAAAAAGTCAAGGGGTGTGAGATACTTTTCTGAAGGCACTGTATCGATTCTCTCTCCTTCACCACACACACACACACACACACACCACACACACACACACACACACACACACAAGCACACACACGCACACGCAACGCACACGCACACACCACAGCACACGCACGCACACACAGCACAACGCACCAGCCACACGCACACACGCACACACACACACACAAACTCTCTGCTCCCCCTCTCGCTCTGGCTCGTCTTTAAATATTCATCACTCTGGCTGTGCTGAGAGSGCCTTAAACACTGCCTCATACTTCAGGGAATCACTAGAGCCTACTCTATGATCTACACACACCGACAGCACAGAGCATGCACACATACAGTCATACACACAGACAGAACAGACGACACAAAAACACACACAAAAGCACACATACACAGGATGAACAGCACACACATTCCAGCAGTGCAGAACACACACACAGAAACACAAAGAGGCAGACAGCACTGTCACACACACACACACACACAGAATAGGAGCAGGCGAGCGTGAACATAAAGTCAACACACACTGTGTGCGTGTGCGTGCGCGTGTGTGAGCAGTGCTGTTGGCTCTGAGGGCTGAGTGGTGTTGTGTTCCAGGATACAGGATGTTTCTGTCTCTTTGTTTGTGTTTTATTCCATTGGCGAACGTTTGCTACACTAATCCCATGGGTGCGTGTGTGTGTGTTGACCCAATCATGAACCCTGATCAAAGAAGATTGCACACACACACACACTCAGTACACTTCCAAGCTCATTTGGGCTCTGGAAAAGACAGCATGTTTCAACAAGGCTCAGGGAAGAGGCGATAAAGAAAGAGATAGTGAAGGAAGGGGAGAGATAATGAAGGAACGGGAGAGATAGTGAAGAAAAGGGAAACAGAGTGAAGGAAGAGGAGAGATAATGAAGGAAGGAAGGGGAGAGATAATGAAGGACGGGGAGAGATAATGAAGGATGGGGAGAGATAGTGAAGAGGGGGAGAGATTGTGAATGAAGGGGAGAGATAATGAAGGAAGGGGAGAGATATTGAAGGAAGGACAGAGATATTGAAGGAAGGGAGAGATAGTGAAGGAGGGGAGAGAGTGAAGGAACAAGAGATAGTGAAGGAAGGGGAGATAGTGAATGAAGGGGAGAGATAATGAAGAAAGGGGAGAGATAGTGAAGGAACGGGAGAGATAGTGAAGGGAAGGGGAGAGATAGTGAATGAGGGGGAGAGATATGAGGGAAGGAGTAGAGATTTATGTGAATGAGGGTGGAGATGATAATGAATGATTAGGTGTGAGAGTTAATGAGGGAGGGAGAAGAATAGTAAAGGGGGGAGATAATGATGAAGGGGAGAGATAATGAAGGGAAAATGGGAGAATGAGGCTAGTTGAAAAGAGTGAGATAGAGGGAAAGGAGAGTAGTAATGGGAATATGATAAGGGAGAGATATGAGGGAAGGGGAAATAGAGGAAGACTAATGTGGAAATATGGGAGGTAAGGGAGACATGAAGAACAGGATGAGGATGTGAGTGGGTCAGCATAAACTTTTATGTTGCTGGTGCTTGTCTTGCCCCCTTTTGTGCAAATGCTGAATTTCAGACTATTTCTTCACATCCATAACTTACAGTATCAGTTTAAGTGGGAAAGTGGAAAGGGAACAGAGTGTGTGAATAGAGAGAAGAGAGGAGAGGAGAGAGAGAGAGAAGAGAGAGAAGAGAGATAGAAGATGAGAGAGAGAGAGAGAGAGAGGAGCAGAGAGAGAGAGAGTTGGGACAGTGAAGAAGAGAGTGTTGATGATGAGAGAGATGAGAGAGAGAGCAGAAGAGAGAGAGAGAGAGAAGAGAGAGAGAGAGAGAGAGAAAGAGAGAGAGGAGAGGAAGGGAGAGAGAAGAGTGGATAAGGGAGAGAGAGTGTGATGAGAGAGAGGGAGGGGAAAGAGGAAAGAAAGAGAGGGAGTGGAGCAGGGAGATGAGATGTGATGAGAGAGAAAAGTGGGAGAGGGAGAGAGTGTGGTTGGATTGAGAGAGAGAGTGTGATAGAAGAGAGAGAAGATGAGAGAGAAGAGAGAAGAGGAACAGAGAGATGAGAAGATGAGAGGGAGAGAGAGAGAGAGGAGTGTGTGTGTGTGATTGAGAAGAGTGGGAAAGGGAGTGAGAGAGTGGGAAAGGGAGCGAGAGAGTGGGAAAGGGAGAGCGAGAGTGTGATTGAAAGAGAGACAGTGTGATTGAGAGAGAGTGTCTGATTGAGAGAGAGTGTGATTGAGAGAGGGAGTGGGAGAGAGGTGGGGAGTAGGAGAGGGAGAGAGAGAATGTGATTAAAGGAGGGAGTGACAGAAAGAGGGAGAGAACGATGGAGGGAAGAACAGAAATAGAGGGATGGAAAGCGTTGTCTGTGTGCTGATGATCGACGACCGACTCACAGATGGTGAACTTCTGCTGCAAAGACACACACACACACAGACACTCACACACAAACGCACACACAGACACTCACACACACACACACACACACACAGACACTCACACACACACACACACACACAAGCCAGACTTTGACCGCAGTTAGGCTCTCCTGCCCACTGTCTCATTCATCTTACATTAGCCACCCTAACATAGGAGAAACACTGTCTGCCTCCCCTCTCTCTCTCACACACACAAACTCTCTCTCTCCCTCTCTCATTCTGTCTCTCTCTCCGCCCTCTCTCTCTCACACACTCTCTCTCTCTCCCTCTCTCCTTTTGTCTCTCTCTCCGCCCTCTCTTTCTCTCTCCACGCCTCCACCTCTCAATCTCTTGATCTTGATCCCTCTCATACTGACATTTATTTTTCTCCTCTCTCCCTCCKTTTAGTCTCCATACTCATCCCTCCCTCCCTTTAGTCTCCATACTCATCCCTCCCTCCCTTTAGTCTCCATACTCATCCTTCTCTCCATTTAGTCTCCATACTCATCCCTCCCTCCCTTTAGTCTCCATACTCATCCCTCCCTGGCGTCCTCTCTGTGACACCCTCTGTGCTCGTTCCCTGCAGCTTCTCTCAACACACTCTCATCTTTTTATCATGTTCTTACTCTCACACACACTCTCATCTTTTAATCATGTTCTCACTCACACACACTCTTTCCTTATTGCTTTCTTTCTCTCTCTTTATCTCTTACCTATCTCTCTCTTCCCCTCTCTTTCTTCCTCTCTCTCTCTCCCTCCTCGCTCTCTTTATCTCTTACCTATCCCTCTCTCTTTCTCTCTCTTCCCCTCTCTCTCCTCCTCTCTCTCCCTCTCCTCCTCGCTCTCTTTATCTCTTACCTATCTCTCTCTCCTCCTCTCCTCCCTCTTCTCCCGCTCTCTTTATCTTACCTTATCCTCTCCTCCTCTCTCTCTCTCCCCTCCCCCTCGCTCTCTTATCTCTACTATTCTCTCTCTCCTCCTCTCTCTCCCCTCTCCTCTCCGCTCTCTTTATCTCTTACCTATCTCTCTCTCTTTCTTTCTCTCCCTCCTCCTCGCTATCCTCCTCACTCATTTCTCTCCACAAGGCCCATCCCTTTCACCTCCCCCCTCACTCTCCTCTCTCTTCTCCTCTAATTGCGGCTGTTCCGTGCCATGGTGCATGTTGCTGCGACTGCAAGGTTCAGTGTGTGTGTGTGTGTGTGTGTGTGTGTGTGTGTGTGTGTGTGTGTGTGTGTGTGTGTGTGTGTGTGTGTGTGGTGGTGTGGTGTGTGTGTGTGTGTGTGGTGTGTGTGTGTGTTGTGTGTTGCGCGTGTGTGTGCAGGCAGATGATTGCAAGGCTGCCAGCTCTTGTTTCCCGGATGCCGATGCGTTTCTGTGTGGCGGCGAGGGGAAAAAATGAGACGCCAAAATACCTCCTCACTACACACACACACAAAAAAACACACCATGTCACCATATCTCCTCTTTTCTGTTTCACGTCTTACCACTGAGATCACCCTTTTCTGATTTACAGATGACCTGAACGAGGCTAGCCTCTACTACATACACAGCGTGCACGGCACGCACGCACGCACACACGCACACACGCACACGCACACACGCACAACACACACATTCCTCTCTTGCCTCCTCCTGCCCTCGTCGCCCACACAGTTGTGTGTGTGTGTGTGTGTGTGTGTGTGTGTGTGTGTGTTTGTGGTGTGTGTGTGTGTGTGTGTGTGTGTGTGTGTGTGTGTGTGTGTGTGTGTGTGGTGGTGTTGTGTGTGTGTTGTGGTGTGTGTCAAAGTATGTGTCATGTGTCACTGGCTGTGTGTTGTGTGTGTGTGTGTGTTGTGTGTGTGTGTGTGTGTGTGTGTGTGTGTGTGTGTGTGTGTGTGTGTGTGTGTGTGTGTGTGTGTGTGTGTGTGTGTGTGTGTGTGTGTGTGTGTGTGTGTTGTGGTGTGTGCAAAGTATGGTTCAATGTCACTGGCTGTGTGTGTGTGTGTGTGTGATGTCAAAGTAATGGTTCATGTTCACTGGCTTGTGGTGTGTGTGTGTGTGTGTGTGTGTCAAAGTTATGGTTCATTGTGTCACTGGCTGTGGTGTGTGTTTTTTGTTTAACTATCCTTGTGGGTACCGAGAAGGATAGTAAAACAAGGAAAACTCGTGCCAGTCTCCACGAGGAAAAATGCTATTTCAGTCTTAGGGGTTAACGGTTAGGTTTAGGATTAAGATTAGGGTAGGGTTAATTCTTTGGTCCCCACAAGGATAGCAAACAATCTGTGTGTGTGAGTGTGTGTGTGTGTGTGTGGTGTGTGTTGTGTGTGTGTGGTGTGTGTGTGTGTGTGTTTGTGTTGTGTGTGTGGTGTGTGTGTGTGTGTGTGTGTGTGTCGTCTAAGCTCTAGGGAGGACTGTGTGGGACTCCTGATTTATTTCTCCTTTAATGGGAAGTGAAGCTGAATGTGAGCAGCAGCTGGTCCTCAGAGATAAAGAGTGTACGGCTAACCCAGATATCAGCTAAGCCACACAGCTACAGTAATACAGAGCTAATGACTAACCCAGAAATCAGCTAGCCAAACAGCTAATACAGAGGCTAATGACTAACCCAGAAATCAGCTAGCCAAACAGCTAATACAGAGCTAATGACTAACCCAGAAATCAGTCGACACAAAAAGTCTAATACAACAACATGGAAAAAGAATACGAGCTACAACACACACACAACACAAAATGACTAATACGGTAGAACCCGTATCAGAGTAGACAACACCCAGGTACTATATACCGGACACACGAACAAAATATACAGGTTTCTAGCCAAACTAAGACTGAATTACATGAAGTAATGACTTAACCCAAAATCAGCTAGAACAAATCAGCTAATACAGAGCTAATGACTAACCCAAGAAATCAGCTAGCAAACAGCTAATACAAGCTAAGACTAACCCAGAAATCAGCTTAGCCAAACAGGGCTACATACAGAGCTAATGACTAACTCCAGAAAACAGCCTCGCAACCAGCTAATAACAAGGCTAATGACTTAACCCCAGAAATCAGCTAGCCAAACAGCTTTAATACAGAGCTAATGACTAACCCAGAAAACAGCTAGCCAAACAGCTAATACATAGCTAAAGGCAAAAAGGCTAGCCAAACAGCTAATAGAGAGTTAATGGCTAACACATAAACAGGCTAGCCAAACCGCACACCATCCAGCCAAACAGGTAATCACAGATCTTACGATTTGGACAACAGATCTGAGCAACAGAGAGCAAACCAACTAATGCAGAGAATACGAGAGAAAATAACCCTAAAAATTGAGACAAATGCTAACACAGAGCTAAACAAAGTAAACTGACTTTAACACTAGAGCAGTATGTCAATGAGACATATTAGCGGTCCGCTAGCCCCTGTTAATACAGGGTAACCGTTAAGGAGCATGCAGCTGGCTATACATTAGCTCATCAGAATCCTTGTGTACCTCCTAGTCTCACTGCAGGCCCTGTCGCTGATAGGCTGCAGGGTACAGGATGGGGGAGAACGCGATAAGAGATGGTATTAAACAAAGGGAACAGTAAGGAAGAGACTTGTCTATACTGCAGGATTAGTGATTTGGAGAAGGGCTGAGATAGGGAGATGAAGAGAGGACGAATAGTGAGGGAGAGATGGAGTGTATATGAGAAAGATAGGGAGAGATAGTGGGCAAAGATAGAGAGAGGATCTGAGAGGGAAGGGGAAACGAGGGAAGCAGGATGAATGGAAAGACAGTGAGTGAGGGTGGGAGATGGCATGGTAAGAGTGGGGGGCGATAAAGAAGGAAAAGGGGAGCAGATCCTACAACCAGCAAAAAGGAGCCTTGCTTACTAAGATGAGGAGTTAGGACACGGTATATTATATAAGTATAGAATAAGAGAGGGAATTGTACAGAGAGAGATGAGAGGGAAAGAGAAAGCGGCAAATGGGCAGAGAGGGTAGAGAACAAAGCAAGAGTTACAGAGAAAGGCAAGTGAAGAAGAGGAACAAAGAAAAGGCATACTGAGGAAAGATGAGAGATGATGTTATAGGAGGGCAGCGGAGAGAGAGCGCAGATAGTAGATGATGAGCCGGGAGTGATAAGCCGTATGTGGATAGAGGGGAGGGGGAGAGATGAGAGAATGTGAATTAGAGGAGGAACGACGGAGATTGTATGATATGAAGACCCAAGTTTGGCGACTTAGGTACGAAGGGGCGAGGAGAGGAGGGAAGAGAAGGAGAGATGTGATAAGAGGGAGACGGAGAGAGATGTATAGAGGGGAGGGAGATGGAGAGAGATGTAATTAGCGAGGGCAGGTAGAGGAATAGAGGAGAGATGTTATAGAGGGAAGGAGAGAATGAGATGATTTATACGGGCGCTGAGGGAGGAGAAAGAGAAGAGATGTAATAGAGGGAGGGGCCGAGAGAGGCTGCATAAGAGGGAGGGAGAGAGAATGTATATGTAATGTAGGGGAGCTGATGTAGAGGAGATTGTACTGAGAGTGGAGTGCCATAAGATGTAATGTTCATAGAGGGAGGACGAGAGACAGAGATGTATAAGGGAGGGAGAGAGATTGTATGTAATTAGAATCGGAGGGGGGAGAGAGAGAGATGTATAGAGGGGAGGAGAGAGAGAGAATTGTAAGAGAGGGAGGCGAGAGATGTTATAGGGAGGGGAGAGAGAGAAGATGATAAAGAGGGAGAGAGAGATGTGAGGTATCAACGAGCTAAGGTGACGATTGGGATGAAGGAGAAAGACTGTATGAGTAAGGAGTCGAGGAGAGAGCTAGAGTGTATAGCAGGGGAGGAGAGAGGCGGGAGGGAGTTGACCCTGTCCTTGTAAAGTACTGCGTGCTTGTCAGGGTGCAGCGACCAGCAACCGTGTTCAGTCTATGCCGTCTCCTCTACTTGCCTAATGGGCTCTAAAACCGCGAATTGGATAAATGCAGCATCGCACGTGGACTCTCTTGTGTCCCCTCGCACTCGCTCCTCGTCTCTCTCTTCCTGTCTGCTGTCGTTCCGGGTCATCCCCTCTATCTGTGCCCCCCCTCGTCTCTTACTCTCTCTCTGCTCGTCTGCTCCTCTCTCTTCTCTCTCTCTCTCTCCTCTCTCCTCGTCTCCTCTCTGCCTCGTCCCCCTGCTCGTCTGTCCTCTAATACTCTCTTTCCGTCTGCTGCTCAGTCCTCCTTCACTGTGAATTTATCTTTTTTCTAAATGAACAACTTTTTGTGTTGTTGTTCTGTTCGGTGGGGGGGGTTAAATTAAGCTTTTCTCTCTAATTCCTCCCCCTTCTCCCTCTCTCCACCCTCTCTGCTCTCCAGGCTGCATAATGTGTTCTTACCCCTAGGATCCATGTTCTCTCTCAACACTTCCTCTCTCCAGGCTGCATAATGTGGTTCTACCCCTAGGAATCCAGTGTTCTCCTCTTCCAGGCTCCATAATGTGTTCTACCCCCTAGGAATCCATGTGTTTCTCTGCTCACCCTCTCGTCTCCAGGCTCCATAATGTGTTCTACCCCTAGGATCCAGTGTTCTCTTAGTCTCACCCTCTCTCTCCAGGCTCACATAATGTGGTTCTACCCCTGGATCCAATGTTTCTTCTCACCCTCTCTCTCCAGGCTGCATAATGTTTCAACCCTATGATCGCAGTGTTCTCTCGTCTCCAGGCTCCATAAATGTGTTCTAACAATAACCGCCCTGAGGAATCCCGTTTCTCGGTCATCACCCTCTCTCGTCCAGCTCCCATAATGGTGTTCTACCCTGAGGATCCAGTTTCTCTCTCATCCCTCCTTCCAGGCTCCATAATGTGTTCTAGACCCTTAGCGACCAGTGGTTCCTCTCTCACCCTCTCTCTCACAGGCTCGCATATGTGTTCTAGCCCCTAGGATGCGCAGTGTTCCTCCTCTCACCTGAGACACGCATCACGCTCGTCTCCAGGCTCCAATAATGGCTGTTCTAACCCCTAAGGAGCCCGTGTTCTCTCTCACCCGCCTCTCTTACCAGCGCTAGAATGTGTCTACTTGGCCCTAGGAATTCCAGTGTTCTCCTCCTCCAGGCTCCACAATGTGTCTAACCTATGGATCCCAGTGTGTAGCCTCACTCTATACCTCCCCTCCATGAGGTCTCCATAATGTGTTCTAAATAGTGTAGTATTTCATGACTCCTAAGAATCCAGTGTTTCTCGTCTCTCGACATGGCCTGCTATCAATGTGTTCTAGACCCTAGAGCATCCAGTTGTATTCGATCCTCGCAGGCTCCATAAAGTTTCTACCCGACTAGGATCCGAGTTGTTCTCTCCTCAACACCACTCTCTCTCGCAGGGCTCCATAATGTGTCTACTGAAGCGGCTGCACATCGAGGGGATCTCCAGTGTGTTCTCGCATCTGAGAGCCCTACTGTGTCTCTCTGCCATGGTAGTTTAGTGCCACATAAAGAACTGTGAGATCTCGCTAAACCGCCGTGAGTTGTATCCCAGTTGTGTTCTACACAAGTCCGTTACGTAGCGCGAAACGCTGTTGCGAGTAGACGTCGTCACTAGCCTCGCAGGACTGTACCAGTCATATAAATTGAGGAGCTTACATTACACCCGCGCCTAGAAATCCCAGTGGATCTACTTCTACTCTATCATCGCCGCATGTGGGCCGTCCTCCCAGGCTGCCGATAATATATGTGACTTCCGTCAACACGCATCGTGGGTGTACGAGCGCACATTGAGGAGATCGTGCAAGGTGTTCCGTCGGGTCCTCTCCATGGGTCGTATGCCTATATATGTGTGACGGCACTGTATACTAAGTTCAGTACGCCGTGATATGTGCGAGAGACCCAGTGTGTATCTCCTGTCTGGGGCACCAAACCACTGATCGCGTTGTTCCGATTCTCGGTGCGAGGTGGCCACATAATGTTTTCTACCTAGGATCCAGTGTTCCTCTCTCCAGGCTGAATAATGTGATTTGTATCTTCCTAGCCTCACCTCAGGGACCAGTTGTTATATTCTGTCATCTCACGGCCAGGTCCATTAATGTGGTTCATACCTGCCGTGATGCTCCTACCTGAGGGAAATTCGTGCAGCGTGTCGGATTCCTCTGAGCGCTCATCACTATAATGGCGCACACTCTTATCAGGTGGTCGGCCGTGAGCTGTCTCTCCAGGGCTCCATAATGTGTTCTAGCCCTAGGAATCCAGTGCTCTCTCACTCTACGACACCATCAGCGGTACTACGCTAGGTTAGCTCTCTCAGGGCCCTACCATAATAGTTCGGTTCTGAGTGCGCGTGTACTAGAGTGCAGCCGATGTTGCTCCCTAGTGCGCGTGGATTGTGCAAGTGTTGTTCTCTACTCAACCTCAGTCGCTGACGTATTGAGCACGTCTCAGAAGACCGTTCGCTTACTTTCAGTCTGTCAGAGATAGTAGCCTGCCGAGATGTGGTTTACTGAAACGTGCATGCGGCCCACTCCTCTGAGGATGATCGCCAGTAGGTTGCGCAGCACATACTGTAGGTGGCTCACGACTCTATCTGTACCTGTAAGCGCTGCACGGTGCACTTTATGGCTGTAGGCTTGCGCGCATTACATTCATGCCTCAGGATCGGTGTGTCTGTGAATCGAGATTGTGTTCTAAGGCGCTAAGTGAGAGTAGGTGGTAGATGAGAGCATACGCAGTTGCTCCTGACGGTAGCCCAGCTGAATCTTTCTCTATGCTTCAATCCTAGGCTCTCGTCCATCGTATCACCAGGTAAGGCCTGCATAATGTTGTCTAGGCGAGGTAGTCCGATTGCCTAGGTCATCGCAAGTGTTGCTCAGTCCTCAGGGCTCCATTAATTGTTCAGCGCGGGCCAGACTCAGGTGTTACTCTCTCACCCTCCCTCTCCAGGCTGCCATAAGATGTGTTTGCGACTTCGCGTACCTAGAATCCGTGTTCTCGTCTCTCGCAGGCTGGCATAATGTGTTCTACGCCATAGTACCCTCTAGGATCCAGTGTTTCTCTCTCTCCAGGCTCCATAATGTGTTCTATCCCCTAAGGATCCCAGTGTTCTCTCTCACCCTCTCTTCTCAAGCTCCCATAATGTGTTTACCCCCAGATCCAGTGTTTCTCGTCTCACCCTCTCTCGTCTGCCAGGCTCCATAAATGTGTATCCTAATACGCGGTGGCCTGCTGAGGAATGCCAGTGTTTGCTTTCTCCCTCTCTCTTCGGGCCAGCCCCATAATGTGCTTCTAACCCTAGGACCCAGTGTTCCTCTCACTCCTCTCTTCTGCCAGCCTGCATAATGTGTTCTATAGCAACCCTGAGGATCAGTGTTTCTCTCTCTCCCAGGCTCCATATGTGGGGGGGTTATTTCCCCCTAAGCGACCCCCCCTAAGGGAAGAAATCCAGTGTTCTCGTCTCACGCCTGCCTCTCTCCAATGCTCCATAATGTGTTCTACCCCTAGGACTTACCATGTTGCTCTTTCTCTCCAGGCTGGTCAGTAATGTTTCCTACCCCTAGGCATCCAGTGTTTCGGTTCCCATGCTGCCATAGATCGTGGTTCTAGCCCACCTAGGAAATCCAGTTTTCTCTCGTCACCTCTCTGTCGCAGGCCTCCAATAGAATGTGTTCTGTAGTTACCCCTAGAAATCCAGTGTCTTCTCTCCTCAGGCTGCATAATGTTATAGAACCCCTAGGTATCCAGGTGTTCCTCTCTCCGTTCCGCAGGGGGCCCCCCGCCTTGGCCAATAAAAATGTGTTCACATCCTAGAATCCAGTGTTTACTCATCTCTCCAGGCGTGCAGTTAATGTGTTCTACCGCCTAGGGACTCTCAGTGATGCTCTCTCTGCCAGTGCTCCAATACATGTTGTTCTCCGTCCTAGGATCGCAGTGTTCGTCTCACCCTCTCTCATCCAGGGCTCGCCATTATATGTGTTCTAATCCGCCTAGGATCCAGTGTATTTCTCTGGCCCCTCTCCATGGTCTGGCCTTTGACGCTACTGGAGACAACTGGATGCCAGACTCAGTCCTTATCAGCATACTAGGTAACAACCCTTCACCTCAACATGTCTCTCTTTCCCTCTCCCCCGTTTCCCGCTCTCCTCTGCTGCTCTCCCCTTCCTTCACAGCAACAGTACTGTGTGTTTTGTGATGTCACTTGGCATCCAGGTCCTGTGTGATGAAGGAATGGTGTTAAGCTGCCTGTGCATCGCCAGTTGTGTCTGACACACACACATCACACCGACACCACACACAACACACACACACACACAAGAGACGTGGGATTTAGACGCACTATTAGCACAGCACACAACACGGACACTAACGACCTAATCGAGCTCAGTAATGCAACGATGCTGTATGGGCTGGTTATAGTTACTCAGACCACATCTTATCGGCTGAACTAAGAGCAGTAGGGGGAGGGGCTGAGGTTTTAACGGGGACATCGAAAGCTTTATATGATTAGGATCCACGAGCCAGCGCGAGGAAGATTACAGACAGACAGAGAGAGAGATGAGAGAGAGAGATAGAGAGAGAGAGAGAGAGAGAGGGAGAGAGAGAGAGAAGAGAGAGAGAGAAGGAGAGAGAGAGAAAGAGGAGAGAGG
>NW_019944831.1:11834-15195 GCF_002910315.2 Salvelinus sp. IW2-2015 | reverse complement strand
AGCTGAGGTCGTAGGATTGTGTAGGTGGACACATATAATGTATGTTGAACAATATCTGGGGAGGGTTGTCTGCAGTGATGATCCACTTACACAGTTAGGCATCTAGTATTCATCTAATGGACAGCTAGACACGCTATTTCGAGCTGGAGTTGGTCAATGAGGCATGCGGATAAATGCTACCCTCTTATCTGTTTCAGTCTCTTACCACTGAGATCCACCCTTTTCTGATTTACAGATGACTGAACGAGGCTAGCCTCTAACTACATACACACGTGCACGCACGCACGACGCACGCACACCACGCACACACGCACACGCACACACGCACACACACACATTCCTCTCTTGCCCTCCTCCTGCCCTCGTCGCCCACACAGTTGTGTGTGTGTGTGTGTGTGTGGTGTGTGTGTGGGTGTGGGTGTGTGTGTGTGTGTGTGTGTGTGTGTGGTGTTGGTGTGTTGTGTGTGTGTGTTGTGTGTGTGTGTGCTGTGTGTGTCAAAGTATGGTTCATGTGTCACTGGCTGTGTGTGTGTGGTGTGTGTGTGTGTGTGTGTGTGTGTGTGTGGTGTGTGTGGTGTGTGTGGTGTGTGTGTGTGGGTGTGGTGTGTGTGTGTGTGTGTGTGTGTGTGTGTGGTTGTGTGTGTGTGGTGTGTGTGTGTGTGTGTCAAAGTATGGTTCATTGTGTCACTGGCTGTGTGTGTTGTGTGTGTATGTCAAAGTAATGGTTCATGTGTCACTGGCTGTGGTGTGTGTGTGTGTGTGTGTGTTGTCAAAGTATGGTTCATTGTGTCACTGGCTGTGGTGTGTGTTTTTGTTTAACTATCCTTGTGGGTACCAGAAGGATAGTAAAAACAAGGAAAACTCGTGCCAGTCTCCACGAGGAAAAATGCTATTTCAGTCTTAGGGGTTAACGGTTAGGTTTAGGATAAGATTTAGGGTTAGGGTTAATTCTTTGGTCCCCACAAGGATAGCAAAAACAAATCTGTGTGTGTGTGTGTGTGTGTGTGTGTGTGTGGTGTGTGTGTGTGTGTGTGTGTGTGTGGTGTGTGTGTGTGTGTGTTGTGTGTGTGTGTGTGTGTGTGTGTGTGTGTGTGTGTGTGTTGTGTGTGTGTGTGTGTGTGTGTGTGTGTGTGTGTGTGTGTGCGTCTTAGCTCTAGGGAGGACTGTGTGGACTCCTGATTTATTTCTTCTTTAATGGGAAGTGAAGCTGAATGTGAGCAGCAGCTGGTCCTCAGAGATAAAGAGTGTACGGCTAACCCAGAATCAGCTAGCCACACAGCTACAGTAATACAGAGCTAATGACTAACCAGAAATCAGCTAGCCAAACAGCTAAATACAGAGCTAATGACTAACCCAGAAATCAGCTAGCCAAACAGCTAATACAGAGCTAATGACTAACCCAAGAAATCAGCTAGACAAAACAGCTAATACAGAGCTAATGGACTAACCCAGAAAACAGCTAGAACAAACAGCTTAATCAGAGCTAATGACTAACCCAGAAAACAGCTAGACAACAAACAGCTAATACAGAGCTAATGACTAACCCAGAAATCAGCTAGCCAAACAGCTAAATACAGAGCTAATGAACTAACCAAAAATCAGCTAGCCAAACAGCTAATACAGAGCTAATGACTAACCCAGAAATCAGCTAGACAATCAGCTAATACAGAGCTAATGACTAACCCAGAAATCAGCTAGCCAAACAGCTAATACAGAGCTAATGACTACCCAGAAATCAGCTAGCCAAACAGCTAATACAGAGCTAAATGACTTAACTCCAAGACAAAAAACAGCTAGCCCAAAACAGCTAATACAGAGCTAATGACTAACCCAGAAATCAGCTAGCCAAACAGCTAATACAGAGCTAATGACTAACCCAGAAAACAGCTAGCCAAACAGCTAATACATAGCTAAAGGCAAAAGGCTAGCCAAACAGCTAATAGAGAGTTAATGGCTAACACATAAAACAGCTAGCCAAACCGCACACCATCCAGCCAAACAGGTAATACAGATCTTACGATTTGGACAACAGATCTGAGCAACAGAGAGCAAACCAACTAATGCAGAGAATACGAGAGAAAATAACCCTAAAACATTGAGCCAAATGCTAACACAGAGCTAACAAAGTAAACTGACTTTAACACTGAAGCAGTATGTCAATGAGACATATTAGCGGTCCGCTAGCCCCTGTTAATACAGGGTTAACCGTTAAGGAGCATGCAGCTGGCTATACATTAGCTCATCAGAATCCTTGTGTACCTCCTAGTCTCACTGCAGGCCCTGTGCTATAGGCTGCAGGGTACAGGATGGGGGAGACGCATAGAGATGGTATTAAACAAAGGGAACAGTAAGGAAGACTTGTCCTATACTGCAGGATTAGTGAGTTTGGAGAAGGGCTGAGATAGGGAGATGAAGAGGACGAATAGTGAGGGAGAGATGGAGTGTATATGAGAAAGATAGGGAGAGATAGTGGGGCAAAGATAGAGAGAGGGATCTGAGAGGGAAAGGGGAAACGAGGGAAGCAGGATGAATGGAAAGACAGTGAGTGAGGGGTGGAGATGGATGGTAAGAGTGGGGGGCGATAAAGAGGAAAAGAGGGAAGCAAATCCTCAACCAGCAAAAAGGAGCCTTGCTTACTAAGATGGAGTAGAAGGAAATAAGATGGAAATAGAGGAATGACAGAGGAAGATAGAGAGGAAAGATGAAGCGGCATGGACAGAGAAGGTGGATGGAAACAAAGCAGAGAGTTACAGAGAAAGGCAAGTGGAGAGAGAGGAAGAAAGAAAGGCATAGGGAGAGAGAGAGATGTATAGAGGGAGGGAGAGAGAGAGATGTATAGAGGGAGTGATATGTATGTATAGAGGGAGGGAGAGAGAGAGATGTATAGAGGGAGAGAGAGAGATGTATAGAGGGAGGGAGAGAGAGAGAATGTATAGAGGGAGGGGAGAGAGAGAGATGTATAGAGGGAGGGACAGAGAGGAGAAGAGTATAGAAGGGAGGGAGAGAGAGAGATGTAATAGAGGGGGAGGAGAGAGAGGTGAGTATTAGAGGGAGGGAGAGAGAGATGTACTGTATAGAGGGGAGGGAGAGAGAAGAGATGTATAAGAGGGGAGGGAGATGTAACTGTATAGAGGTAGGGAGAAGAGAGAGATGTACTGAGGAGTGGAGTGCATAGATGTATGTATAGAGGGAGGAGAGAGACGAGATGTATAGAGGGAGGGAAGGTAGTAGAGTGAGTGTATAGAGATGGAGGGGGAAGGGAGAGAGAGATGTATAGAGGGAGAGGAGAGAGAGAGATGTATAGAGGGGGAGGCGAGAGATGTTATGGGAGGGGAGGAAGAGAGCGGAGGAGTTTGAGCGC
>NW_019944830.1:139458-143451 GCF_002910315.2 Salvelinus sp. IW2-2015 | reverse complement strand
ATCCTTCTATTCCATCCAAACACGGCGGAGTGGATTTAGCAGACAAAAAGCTCTATTTTGTCTCATCAGACATCATGCGCTTCTCCCATTCCTCTCTGGTATCATCCAGATGGTCATTGGCAATACTTCAAGACGGGCCTGGACATGCGCTGGCTTGAGCAGGGGGACCCTTGCGTGCGCGCAAGGATTTTAAATCCATGACGGGCGTAGTGTGTTACTAATGGTTTTCTTTGAGACTGGTGGTCCAGCTTCTTGCAGGTCATTGACCAGGTCCTTGGTCCGTGGTAGTTCGGGCTGATCCTCAATTCCTCATGATCATTGTGCCACGAGGTGAGATTCTTGCATTGGAGCCCAGCCAGACGAGGGGATGACCTCATTCTTGAAACTTCCTACCCATTTTCTATTAAATTGTGGCCACAGTTGTTGCCTTTTCTCACCAGCTGCTTGGCTAATTGTCCCTGTGATGCCCATCCACTTGGTACAGGTCACAATTTACCCTGATGTCCTTACATCAGCTCTCTGGTCTTGGCCCTTGTGGAGAGGTTGGAGTCTGTTTGATTGAGTGGCGGTGGACATGGTGGTCTTTATACAGTGTTAACGAGTTCAAACAGGTGCAGTAATCCAGGTAAATGAGTGGAGAGACAGGAGGGCTTCTAAAGAAAAACTAACAGTCTGTGAAGCCGATTCACTGGTTGGTAGGTGATCAAATACTTATGTCATGCAATAAAATCAAATTAATTACTTTAAAAATCATACAATGTGATTTTCTGGAATTTTTGTTTTTAGATTCCGTCTTCCCAGTTGAAGTGTACTCTATGATAAAAATGAACAGGAACCCTCTACTGCTTTGTAAGTAGAAAAACCTGCCAAAATCCGGCAGTGTATCAATACTTGTTCTCCCCCCGTAATCAACAGGAAAACGAGCTCCTATATGACATAACTGTTAAAGGCAAGGAAGGCAAGGAAGAAGTCACTGTCGTAAAACCACCATTAAAAAAGCCTAGATTAACGGGTTTGCAAACTGCACATGGGGAATCAAAATCGTTCATAACTTTGTGAGAAAGGTTCCTCTGGTCTGATGAACAAACACAGTTTTGGCCATAATGACCCATCCGTTATGTTGGAGAAAAATGGGGGACGCTTGTAAGCCGAAGAACACCATCAATCAGTGAAGCCGGGGGGTGGCAGCATCAGTGTTGGGGGTGCTGTCTTGCTGGCAGGAGGACTGGTTGCAACTTTCACTAAAATAGTACTGTAGCATATACGAGGAAGGTAATTATATGGATATATTGAAGCAACTCTCAAGACATCAGTCAGGAAGTTAAGAGCTGGTCGCAAATGGTCTTCCAAATGGGCAATGACCCCAAGGCATACTTCCAAAGTTTGGCAAAATGGCTTAAGGACAACAAAGTCAGAGGTATTGGAAGTGGCATCACAAAAGCCCCTGACTAATCCTATAGCATTTGTGGCCAGACTGAAAAAGTGGTGTGCAGGTCAAGGCAAGGACTACAAACCTGAACTCAGTTTTACACTCAGCTCGATCATGTGAGGTATTGCGCGCCAAGCACATCACCCAATTTATTGTGGGATACTTGAAAGCTACCCGAACCATTTGACCCAAATTAAACATTCTAAAGGCGTTGCTACAAATACTAAATTAAGGATATGTAACTTCTGACGACGCAATGGGATAGAAAAGAAGATAAAAGGATTAAATCTGTATTCTTTCTTCTATTTATTCTGACATTCATATTCTTAACAATAAAAGTGGTGATCCCTAACTGAACGAAGAATAGGGATTTTTACAGTGAATTAAATGTAGAAATTGTGAAAAACTGAGTTTAAATGTATTTGGCTAAGGTGTATGTAATCATCTGACTTCAACTGTATGTAATATTAACATATTGATTAGATATAACTTGTTAGATATTACTGCACTGTTGGAGCTAGAAACACAAGCATTTCGCTACACCCGCAATAACATCTGCTAAACATGTGTATGTGACCAATAAAATGTGATTTGATTTATATGTGCATATCCACTGATGTACCACATATACATAGTCCAACCACAACCTYCGGACAACTATATCAGGAAATTACACTGGCACTGCAAGGCTAATCATTAATTAAAATGTATCACACACATTTTAATGTTGCTGATGTGTACACCATAAACAATGAAGATGAGGTCAGAGGACTGATGTGTTTCTTCAAAATGAGCTGCCTAGGACTAGGCCAAAGCTCTGTAATGAAACTTTGCATGAAGGTTAGAGGCTTCTAATTTGGTCTGATAGAGTTTCCCATAATTCACATAGCGACATGGTTATAGATACAGTATGTTATGTGTGAAAACATCACAACAGGCTGAAGATCACACCATGAGTCCTATCGTATTCAAAATATGTGAGCATTTTCACAATATTGATCAAGGTAAAGCATACCAATATTCAACCTGGTTGTACAAACTGTTATCTCTATTTGTTTCTAAATGCAGCTTTACTGGTTAACTTGGCAGAGACAGGTACACTTACATAATTTAATTCTAAAACTCAAATAGATACAACTGTCATTTTATTGCATTATACGTAGCTAATGTCTGAGAAGATTCATTCTAAACATTGGAACTTCTGAGACTTACATTTTTATTCATAAATTGTATTTTTCACTCTTCAATGATGAAGCTAATATCTACCCAGCAAAGCTCTTTGGAGCTAGTACCCACATGAGAGAAGGAAGGACAGTCAATGTGAAGTGCAGCACTACAGGCACCAGAAAACCGTTAAGGAAGGTCTGTTTACCTTTGCAGAATGTAAGTGGAATGAGAGTAAACGAGAGCTGGAGAAAGGTGAAGATAACACCATTTTCACCATTATTAAGGATGTTAAACGAGAGGACTCAGCCATATACAGCTGTGTGTACAGCACACCATAATAAAACTAAAACTCAGTCAAGTGAATGCAACAAGTGTCAATCTAGCCATCATTCAGGTCTACAAGGAGGGAGAAGGTAGGACCTACTTTGTGTTGTATATGGATGGATAATCAATTGTTAATACTGACTATATGGCAACTTCTGCGTAAATACGTTACTGGAGATGTCTACCTGTTCTGTATTTCAGAAGAGGTTCATCAAGAGGTCCATGAAGAGGCTGCACATGATGTGAGACTGGTCAATGTAATCCGACTGATAAATTCAGTTGTTGTTGTGGTTCACTTCTTTTGACGTGTATTGATATGTTTAGTTACTACTGTCGCAGACTTATAATGATCTGTTTTCCTGGATGACTCACAGTACAATAGTGATTGCACTTGACAGAATATACACTACTATTTTCTTGATAATTCTTCATTAATGTACAGTATGCCTAACCCATGTGCGTCCTGCACTCATGACACAATTATAATTTAACTTAGAAATATTGCCAATTGAACCTACCAGACTAGGTTGTTGTTGATGATCATCAGGCTTTGAAATTTTGTGAGTGGAGCTGTGGGTAAAATGTCAATGAAACTGTAACATTAATCGTAATTATTTATTAAAGAACTGTATGGTTGTCACGGCAAGTATAATATGGTATATTAATTATAACTTCCTGTTGTCTGTGTTTTGAGTCACTGCAGACCAGAAAGTCTCACAATTAAAGATACTTTTGGCCTAATCTGTGGGGAAAGTTGTATCTAGTTTCACTCCAAATGAGGAAAATTACATTATTCAGTGACGTACATCCTGCCCGTCTTCTGGTAAGATGTATGCTCTGATAGAAAACTGGTCTTGGTCCATAACTACAATATAGACATCAAGGTAGAGAGAGCTTACCTAATTTGTTTCATACAATACTTTTAACACAAATTGATCATGGTTCAATTTATCCTGTGGAGTAATTAATAACAATTAATCTATTTTATCATATCATATTTGGTAAACAATATTAATTTCAATTGTTTCACATTTTGCAATTTATGCCTAATGGTTTTTTCTCATCAAGGTTTC
>NW_019944830.1:133800-136109 GCF_002910315.2 Salvelinus sp. IW2-2015 | reverse complement strand
AAGGAGAGAGATGCTTAGCTCTATAGCGAACGTTAACCTAGGCAACATTAATAGCGTTAGGCTCTAATAGCGAAATCCGTTCACTAGCAACCCATTCAATGCTTAGCTCTATAGCGAAATCCGTTTAACTAGCCAACATTTAATTGATGAGCTCTATAGGCGAAACCAGTAACCTAGCAACAATTTAATGGCTTAGCTCTATGCGAAAACGTTACCGTAGCGCATTAATGCTTAGCTCTATAGGCGAAACCCGTTAACAGTACCAACATTTAATGATCGAGCTACTATAGCTGAAACCGTTATCCTTAGCAACATTAATGCTTAGCTTCTATAGCGAAACCGTTAACTAGCGACCTTACATGCTTAGCTCTATAAGCGCGAAACCGTTAACTAGCAACATTAAATGCTTAGCTCTATACGCGGAAAACTCGTTAACCTAGCGACATTAATTGCTTAGTCATATAGGCGAAACCCGTTAGCTATTGCGACATTAATGCTTAGCTCTATAGCGAAAACTCGTTAAGCCTAGCTGACATTTTTTGAAATGGGCTCACTTTAGTTGGCAATACGGTCATTATTTGAAGAGAATACTGACTGCTAGCAGGTGTCTCGATCTCCAACAGTCACTACGTTGTGTGTGGTGTGTGTGTGTGTGTGTGTGGTGTGTGGTGGTGTGTGTGTGTGGTGGTGTGTGTGTGTGTGTGTTGTGTGTGTGGTGTGTGTGTGGTGTATGGTACACTGGATTCAACAGACTAGTGTGGAATATAGCCTTGAACAAAGCCGAGTCAAAGATATGAACGCACTCTCCGACTGCTATTCAATACAGATCCCAAGCTACTCTCACTGGCTATATCAATACAGTATCCCCAGCTACTCTCCCCACTGCTCCATTCAATACAGATCCCAGCTAACTCTTCCCAGCTGGCCTATTCATACCGATTCCAGCTACTCTGCCACTGCTATTCAATACAGAGTCCCAGCTACTCTCCACTGCTATTCAATACAGATCCCAGCTACTACTCCCACTGCTATTGCAATATCAGATTCCCAGCTAACTCTCGCACTGTATTACATACAGAGTCGCCAGCTACGTTCCATGCTATCATACAGATCCCAGCTACCTCTCCACCTGCTATTCACAATCATGACAGATCCAGCTACTCCTCCACTGCTATTCAAATACAGATCCCAGCCTACTTTCTCGCAACGTGCATTCAATACAGATCCCAGCTACTCTCCACTGCTATTCAATACAGATCCCAGCTACTCTCCACTGCTATTCAATACAGATCCCAGCTACTCTCCACTTCGTTCAACCATTTATTTTTGCCAGTGTGTGTGAATCCGGGCCACGTTGTTTATATATAAAGGAGACTGTACGCAGGTCCTCAACAATTGGAGGTGCCGGTACGGCGCTCTGGACAGCGCCGGCCAAAGTCAAAAAGGAGTATAAAGTGATGTATTGATCCTCAGGCTGCACCCCAAATGGCACCCTATTCCCTATATAGTGCACTACTTTAGACCAGAGGCTTATGGAACCCTATTCCCTATATAGTGCACTACTTTAGACCAGAGCCTTATGGAACCCTATTCCCTACATAGTGCACTATTTCAGACCAGACCCCATAGGGTGCCATTTGGGACACAGCCTACCTACAGTAGCAGTACCCTGGCGTGTTGTTAAGGTTGTTGCCCGTTATGCGTCTTGGTGTCTAGGGTAACGAGGACTCTGCCACGCCCCCTTCCGATCTGACTCTCCATGACAACAGCACCTCCACAGACCAGGTCTCTATGAGCTGGGGGTTTCCACCACACCTTGGGGGGCTCCAATAACGTTTAAAATATAATAACAACCTTCGACTAACCCCTAATCAACTCAAATTGATGAGCAACATGAAATGAATTCGCCTATAAACTAACGTCCAACATGTTTTGTGTACGACAGATCCCTAACAGGGACAACCTACACCAGCATCACGGACAACAAAAAGAGAGATGGTGGTGTGATTGATGGTGGTTGAAATCAGTGACAGTAGTCGTTAGTTGACTGTAGAGTAGAACTGAATAATATGTTTGTATTAACCTGTGTGTCAGTGTGTGAGAGAGAGAGAGAGAGATGTGTGTGTGTGTGTGTGTGTGTGTGTGTGTGAGAGAGAGAGAGGTGTGTATTCTCTGTCCTCTAACAGCCGCTTGTCTTTTCCTCTGCAGTGGATGGAGCTCCGATTTAACACACTAGCAAAATGCCCTCACTGCAAAAAAATGTAAGTTCCTCAAAACTTCAAAATCATTCAAAGATGCTGAACCAAGGT
>NW_019944830.1:125729-127085 GCF_002910315.2 Salvelinus sp. IW2-2015 | reverse complement strand
GAGAGGAGAATGAAGACTAGGGAGAGAGGAGAATGAAGACAGAGACCCAGGAAGACTAGGGAGAGAGGAGAATGAAGACACAGAGACCCAGGAGACTAGGGAGAGAGGAGAGGAGAATGAAGACTAGGGAGAGAGGAGAGGAGAATGAAGACTAGGGAGAGAGGAGAGGAGAATGATCCCAGGAATGTCTCTGAACCCATGAGGGTCATGTGATGTGAGGGGTAGTGGAGTCTTACTGAGGATGTGAAGGGAACACACACACACAGCTAGACATGTGACTCACCTTTGGCTATTTCCCCTGACCCTAGCCAGCCAATCACGGCCTCTAGCTTACGAGATCATGTCGATGCCTGGCAGAGTTGGATCATTGTGAAAACTAGCTACAGTAGTTTCATTGAAGCCAAATTCATGGATTTCACCGGCTAGGCCTATAAAGCTGCTGTCTAGTTCTCTTTCTCATTCTCTGTCTCTCTCTGTCTCTGTCTCTCTCTGTCTCTGTCTCTCTCTTTGTCTCTCTCTTTGTCTCTCTCTGTCTCTCTCTCTGTCTCTCTCTCTCTCTCTCTCTCTCTCTGTCTCTCTCTCTGACATTTTTTCACATGAAGGAATTGATATTTGTTCAGAAACTCCTATCTCTCGTTCTCTCTCTCTCCTACAGATCGTCTGTGGGTAGTGCTCTTCCAAGGAGGCGTTGTTGTGCCTACATCACCGTGGGAATGATCTGCATCTTTATCGGAGTGGGATTAACGGTAAGTACCGCTGTGTTTCCCCCCGGCTGAAACAATGGTTGCATCACAAATGGCATACTAAATTCCCCCTACAGGGCACTAGCGTAGGACTCTGGTCAAAATAAGTGCACTATATAGGGTGTATTTTAGGACGCAGACATCCCGTATTTACCAGACTCAGGCTTGCACAACATATTATAATCAGATAATAATAATTCTAGAAAGAATCTACTAGACCTCCTGAATGGTGGAGCGGTCTAAGACACGGCATCTTAGTGCTAGAGGCGTCACTACAGACCCAGGTTTGATCCCAGGCTGTATCACAACCGGCTGTGACCAGGAGTCCCATAGGGCGGCGCACAATTGGCCCAGCGTCGTCAGGGTTAGGATAGGGTTTGGCAGGGGGATAGATAAGAGAGAGAGATGAGACAGAGATTCGGCAATTGGAGGATGATTACTGTCAGATCGAGATTTGGGAGAAAAAAGGGGTAAAATACACCAAATAAATAAGAATCATATTGTTTAGCTGGTCTGGTGCTGCTATTGTATGTGAAGTGGTTCTGAGGAGGCTCCTTCGATTACCATTTCAACTTTTTGTGCTCATATGTAAGCAGGATTGTTTCTTATCAGG
>NW_019944830.1:116937-125410 GCF_002910315.2 Salvelinus sp. IW2-2015 | reverse complement strand
GCAACTTAGTGTTTGTCCTCTTTCCGATTTACATTCGAGTCATTAAAATAGATTTAACCATAAATAATTCAAGACATGCACATTATTATTTTAATAATAAGGAAATGTCCTTTTTCTAGTTGAAATACATTGAACCGTGATGATAGTGGCATTAATAATGGCGTTAAACGTGACAAAATCACCTCAGTGATGTGACAATCCTCATTTAAATATCACCAGTAACAATATAACAATGTTGATACAGTAATCTGAATAATTCATTATATTATTTCATTATTCAGAGAGTCTCTCTCCGTCTGTCTCTCTCTGTTTGTTTCTTTCTCTGTCTGTCTGTCTGTCTGTCTGTCTGTCTGTCTGTCTGTCTGTCTGTCTGTCTGTCTGTCTGTCTGTCTCTGTGTCTGTCTGTCTGTCTGTCTACTCTCTTCTCTCTCTACTCTCCTCTGTCTGTCTGTCTGTCTGTCTCTCTGTGTCTGCTCTACTCTACTCTGTCTGTCTGTCTGTCTCTCTGTCTGTGTCTGTCTGTCTACTCTCCTCTCTCTCTACTCTCTCCCTCCAGGTGGGGACTCAGGACTTTGCCAGTCGTTACCATGCCACCTATGTGTCCTGGGCGTTCTCCTACCTCCTGGGTCTGATCTGTCTGATACGAGCTTGTTACTGGGGCGCCATCAAAGTCAGCTATCCAGAGAACAGCTTTTCCTAGACAGACAGACAGACAGACCGTTGTAAATCTTTAACCTTTAAGTTGTTCACATTGTTGTTATTCTGATTCTGCTCCAAGGTCAGTCCGGTCACTCCTGGTCCAAGAGAAAACAGAAATCCAGCCCTGGTTTTGCAATTAACTCAAGAAATCTTTTAATATATTAAGATCAGTAATTAAGATATTAATTGGTTCGATAAATRATAAAGTGTGATTTAAAGTAATTGATATTGAAATGAAGGAACTTGATTTTGGTAAATATGCTGATTACAAAGAAAGCCAGGTGGCTGGATTCGGMCTCCTGGACCATGGCCCAGGTACTGACTGACTGACTGGTTGATGGACATGTTACACATTTTACGTACTACATTTTGTTACCAACCAAATGAGAAGGATAACTTTTATTAAGAAGAATGTTGCCCATTGCACTACAATTATATGCAATGATTCTGTTCAGTTGCTGCTAGTTACCCAGTTAAGTTAGTTACCTAGTTACCCCAGCTTCAAAAGCTGTTTCTCCTCTCTCTCTCCATACTGTATGTAACCCTAGTAACGCCCTGTATGTAACCCTAGTAACGCCCTAACCCTAGTAACGCCCTGTATGTAACCTCGTAGGCCCTAGAACGCTGCCAGTTATAATACGAGTACTGTTCCCTGATTTCTTAATACTCTGAAATGATCTCCCACTTTTTAACATCTTCTCCTTAAACTCGTGTGTGCAACTATTGCTGCCCCAGTAGTTTACAAGTACGTTTCATGTCCTACGAGTTTCCACTATGCCTTTAACTCCACATACGCGGAACTACTTATCCACTGTGTTTGCAATTTGCTTATCTCGTCATTGGTGGCAGAGGAGTAGATGGCGTTTTTAAACACAAGCCACTGTTGATGGGAATCGCCGTTCGCGAGTGTTTGGTACTGTGTCAGTGTCTGAGACGCGACACCAGGGTTGGATCGTGAAGGGTTGTTATTCTGATTTCGGCATAAGGTACTGGTTGATGCGTTGTTGATCTCCTGCTCTCGGCTGCTTTTGAGAATGCAGAGCCTACTGCCTCGTTCTATTTCCTGATTTAGTTTCCTGTCGCCAGTGAAACTCAGCCAGCTGGTGTTGTGCAGTAGATTGAGAATCCTGGAAAATAAATGGGGGCACGAATCTCTTTAACTAATGTGTTCTGATGATGAAACGGGAGTGTGTAAGCGTAGTTTAATTCAGCAATGTTGAACTGTTTTTAATCAGTTGAAATATGAAATGGGTCTTTTTAAAAAAGTATAATTTATCAATAAAATGAACGGATGTGAGTTCTTTGCTCTCTGAATCTTTTTTTCTATCAGATCCAAGCAGAACAGGTTTCTTGTGCGCGATGTCAACCATTGACCTAAGATGGAGTCACTGACTCCCATCTCCCAGATCTACCTCTCTATGTGAAGGGCAGTGCATCGCATGAAGGGAATGTTCTCCAATATGGACATCAATTACATTCTATACGTTTGAAGTTGGAAGTTGACATACTTAGGTTGGAGTTATTAAAACTCGTTTTTCAAACCACTTCACAAATTTCTTGTTCACAACCTATAGTTTTTATCAAGTGTGTTAGGACATTTTTCCAAAATTGTTTTACAGACAAATTATTTCACTTATAATTCACTGTATCACAATTCCAGTGGGTCAGAGTTTACAAACACTAAGTTGACTGTGCCTTTAAACATCTTGAAAATGCCAGAAAATTGTCATGAGGCTTTAGAAGCTTCTGATAGGTTTAATTTGACATCATTTGAGTCAATTGGAGGTGTACCTGTGGATGTATTTCAAGGCCTACCTTCAAACTCAGTGCCTCTTTGTTGACATCATGGAAGTCAAAAGAAATCAGCCAAGACTTCCAGAAAAATAATTGTAGACCTCCACAAGTCTGGTTCATCCTTGGGGACAATTTCAAATGCCTGAAGGTACCATGTTCATCTGTACAAACAAGTGTACACAAGTATAAACACCATGGGACCACGCAGCCTTCAAGCCGAAGAACACCATCCCAACCGTGAAGCACGGGGGTGGCAGCATCATGTTGTGGGGGTGCTTTGCCTGCAGGAGGGACTGGTGCACTTCACAAAATAGATGGACAATATGAGGGAGGAAAATTATGTGGATATATTGAAGCGCACATCTCAAGACATAGTCCAGGAAGTTAAAGCTTGGTCGCAAATGGGTTCTTCAAATGGACAATGACCTCAAACATACTTCAAAGTTTGTGGCAAAATGGCTTTAAGGACAACAAAGTCAAGGTATTGGAGTGGCCATCACAGAAGCCCTGACCTCAATCCTATAGAAAATGTGTGGGCAGAACTGGAAGAAGTGTGTGCGAGAAAGGAGGCCTCACAAATGAACTTCAGTCTAACCAGCTCTGTCAGGAGGAATGGGCCAAAATCACGAAACTTATTGTGGGAAGCTTGTGGAAGGCTACGCGAAATGTTTGACCCAGATTTTAACAATTTAAAGGGCAGTGCTACCAAATACTTTGAGTGTATGTAACACTTCTGACCCACTGGAATGTGATGAAAGAAATAAAAGTTGAAATAAATCTATTCTCTCTACTATTATTCTGACATTTCACATTCTTAAAATAAAGTGGTGATCCTAATGACCTAAGAGAGGGGGATTGTTACTTCAGTGTACGGATGTAAAATGGTCAGGAAATGTGAAGAACTGAGTTTAAATGTATTTGTCTAAGGTGTATGTAAACTTCTGACTTCAACTGCACATCCCAAATGGCACCCTACTCTGTTTTTGGTGCACTACTTTTGATATGGGATCTGGGTACAAATGTAGTGTGTATCCTATTGCACAATACAACTCTCCTATGGTGTTATATGGTAGGTAGAATATACCCCGACTGACTGCATCTCATCACCAGACAGCAAGACTGGATCCCACCTCCAGACAGCAAGACTGGATCCCACCTCCAGACAGCAAGACTGGATCCCACCTCCAGACAGCAAGACTGGATCCCACCTCCAGACAAGAAGACTGGATCCCACCTCCAGACAGCAAGACTGGATCCCACCTCCAGACAAGAAGACTGGATCCCACCTCCAGACAAGAAGACTGGATCCCAATATCAGACAGCAAGACTGGATTCCACCTCCAGACAAGAAGATTGGATTCCACCTCCAGACAAGAAGACTGGATCCCACCTCCAGACAAGAAGACTGGATCCCACCTCCAGTCAGCAATATTATTATGATTGTATTTCCAGTGCCCACCAGGTGGTAGTGTGTGATGTGGGTGTTGTATTTTATCCGTTTTAGACAGATTTATCTCCCTCTTTGTTCAAAGACTCAATCATTTGTGATGCTGCATGTATTTCCAGTATACATTGATTTAATTATGTCATGTTTTACCCCCTACACCAATAACTTTGTAGAACAGTCCTGTATGCCAAATACAATCAAATGCTGTTTGGAAGTCGATTAAGCAAGAGTGCATTTTGGTAATATTGTGGTGTGTAAATATGATTGGTCGTGCTATGTAGACATTGTGCTTATTAAGGAAGTTTATAAGTCTTACAATCATTTATTTTATTTTTTTAAACATCTCTTTTTCGTGGTATCCAAATGGTCGTTACAGTCTGGTCCCATCGCTGCAACTCCCCTACGGCCTCGTGAGAGGCGAAGGTCGAGAGCCGTGCGTCCTCCCGAATCACGACCCTGCCAAGCCACACTGCTTCCTGACACACTGCTCTCTTAACCCGGAAGCCAGCCGCACCAATGTGTCAGAGGAAACACCATCCAACTGACGACTGMAGTCAGCTTGCAGGCGCCCGGCCCGCCACAAGGAGTCGCTAGAGCGCGATGGGTCAAGGACATCTCGGTCGGCCAAACCCTCCCCTAACCCGGACGACACTGGGCCAATTGTGGGCCGCCTCATGGGTCTCGTGGTCACGGCCGGCTGTAACACAACCTGGGATTGACACGGAGCTGTTAGTGATGCCTCAACACTGCGATGCGGTGCCTTAGATCGCTGCGGCCATCTGCGGGAAGACCCATCTTTACATTTATATTACTACAGAAAACTTTCCTCAGGTTTACTGTTCACACTAATGCCTCTGCAATTTTTATGGTCAATTTGTCTCCGTTCTTAAAGATCGGGTTATTGAGTCCTTGATTCCAGATGTCAGGGAAATAATTTACACTCAGGATCAAATTAAACAGTTTTAATATAGCCAATTGAAATGTTGCACTAGTGAATTTGAGTCATCTCATTTAGGATGCCATCAGGTCCGCATGCTTGAAGTTTCTTATAGAGCTCTGTCAGTAATGGGGAGTCCAATGGATTTTGATCGTTATTAATTCTTCTTGTTTGGATTTTCTATTTTTGTTGTTGCCAGAAGTTGTGTTTTGTTGCTTGCTTGTTGGTTTTTGAGAGTTTTGTTTTATAGAGATGTAAAGTCTCACAGTAATGAAGGTGTGGGTTTCTGGGCTTTTGGTTTGTTTTTCCTGATCATTTTACAATCCGTATCAACCAGTTGTCATCTTTAGTTTTTCAGTATTTTTTTGATCGTGTCGATTTCAGTTGTGCTTCTTTTGCTATTTGTCTGAAGATATGGTGTGTTTTTACTGCTAGATTGATGCTTCTTTACTGGGAGTGATACAGGCATTCAGTAAGTATCAGACCCCTGCTTTTTCCATTTGTCACATTACAGCCTTATTCTAAAGGGATTAATAAATAAAATCCTCATCCAATCTACACACAATACCTCATATATGACAAAAGTGAAAAAGGTTTGGAGATATGGTTGCTATTTATAAAATAAACACACAGAAATAACTTATTTTCATAAGTATTCAGACCCGTTGCTATGATATATGAAATTGAGCTGAGCTCAGGTGCATCCTGTTTCCATTGATCATCCTTGAGATGTTTCTACAACTTTGATTTGAGTCCACCGTGTGGTAAATTCAATTAATTGGACATGATTTGGAAAGAACACAACCTGTCTATATAGGTCTAACAGTTGGCAGTGGCATTTCAGAGCAAAACCCAAGCTATGAGGTTGAATTGTCCGTAGAGCTCAGAGACAGGATTGTGTCGAAGCACAGATCTGGGGAAGGGTACAGAAAATGTCTGCAGCATTGAAGGTTCCAAGAACACAGTCGCCTCCATCTCTTTAAACGGAAGAAGTTTGGAACCACCAAGATTTCCTCCTACAGCTTGCCGCCTGGCCAAACTGAACAATCGGGGGAGAAGGGCTTGGTCAGGGAGGTGATCAAGAGCTGATGGTCACTCTGACAGAGCTCCAGAGTTCCTCTGTGGAGATGGGAGAACCTTCCAGAAGGACAACCATCTAGCACTCGCACCAATCAGGCCTTTATGGTAGAGTGGCCCGACAGAAGCCACTCCTCAGTAAAAGGCACATGACAGCCCGCTTGGAGTTTGCAAAAAGACACCAAAAAAGGACTCTGACCATGAGAACACAGATTCTCTGTGTCTGATGAAAACCAAGACTCTTTGGCCTGAATGCCAAGCATCATGTCTGGAGGAAACCTGGCACCATCCGTAAGTGCATCATGTTGGTAGCAGCATCATGCTGTGGGGATGTTTTTCAGCGGCAGGGACTGGTAGACTAGTAAGGATCGAGGGAAACATGAACGGAGCAAAGTACAGAGATATCCTAGATGAAACCTGCACCAGAGCGCCCAGGACCTCACACTGGGGCAAAGGTTCACCATCCAACAGGACAACGACCCTAAGCACAGAGCCAAAACAACACAGAGTGGCTTCAGGACAAGTCTCTGAATGTCCTTGAGTGGCCGCGCCAGAAGCCTGGACTTGAACCCGATCAAACATCTCTGGAGAGACCTGAAATAGCTGTCGAGCGACGTTCCCATCGCACCTGACAGAGCTTGAGAGGTCAGCAGAGAACGAGGGAGAAAACAGTACAAGCCTTGTAGTGTCATACCCAAGAAGACTCAAGGCTGTTATTCGGCTGCCAAAGGTGCTTCAACACAGTACTGAGTAATGGTCTGAATACTTATGTAATAATAGTGATATTTAAAAATATAATATTTATATATATACACATTTGCCAAAATGTTCTAAAAACCTGTTTGTTTGCCCCCCCTTTTTGTCCCCGTATTATGGAGAGTATTGTGTGTAGATTGATGAAGAATTATATATTTTTTAAATACATTTTAGAATAAGGCTGTAACGTAACAAAATGCTGAAAAAGTKATGGGGTCTGAATACTTTCTGAATGCACTGTACACCAGTTCACATAAAGGACTGGGTAAGCAACATGCCAAGCAGTCAAAGGCACTTGGTATTGACCCCGTGGCTGGTGTCTGGGGTACTTGCTCATTAAGGTTTCCTCTAAAAGCCTCTAAAATTGCCAGTGTTATCCCCTACAGTAACCCATGTGTAGCCTAGACACATTGTGGGCTATAACATGGGACCAAATAGTACAGTAAKATCTAGATAATTACATTAGCCATGTTGTCGCAAGTAGGATATTTCATTTGTTTGTTTTTCCAAAAAAAACAAAAAAATAAGGTCTCCCACAATGCTTTGGTTCCCGACATCAAGCTGCAGTTGATGAGGACAGAGAGGAAGAGAGAGGCCCAACTCGGKGGAAKATKTGTCTCCCTCCAGCAGGTGGCGTATTTTCGTTGTTTCGCACACCAAGCAAGGAGTTTTTGTATGGAGGTTTAATGAGAGAATGTCGAATTTGGTCGACAGAATGAATGGCATYTTTGCTACGTGACGTTTATTTGTTAAAACAGAAGTTTCGTAATGCTTAAACTGTTATGATATAGAACTTGTCCTGATTGGTATTTTTAATGAATGATCTTGAGACTGATTCCCTGACCTGTCAATGTTTTTAATTTGCTGTTTTTGATTTTTGTTATACTCTTGTTAATTCTATGGTTTTTACTAGATTACTTGTAGTTTTTCATGTTGTTTGTCTGTAATTTTTGTAATGACTTGGTGCTGCCTATCTTGGCCAGGATGCTCTTGAAAAAGTGATACATCTCAATGAGCCCTTCCTGGTTAAATAACGGTTAAATAAATAAATAAAATATAAGTAGGACACGTGACATCCCGGCAATTTTGAGTTTTTTTTTTATATCGGAGTTGCCTCGAGATTCCAATGCATATTCATATTCAAATGACCTCCAGCAGGCCACAAATGTGCAGTGTGGTCTGTTAAAACGGTTCAGAAACAGACTCCATGAGGGTGGTATGAGGGCTCGACGTCCACAGGTGGGGGTTGTGCTTACAGCCCAACACGCGTGCAGGACGTTTGGCATTTGCCAGAGAACCAAGATTGGCAAATTCGCCACTGGCGCCCCTGTGCTCTCACAAGATGAAAGCGGTTCACACTGAGCACATGAGCACATGTGACAGACGTGACAGAGTCTGGAGACGCCGTGGAGAACGTTCTGCTGCCTGCAACATCCTCCAGCATGACCGGTTTGGCGGTGGGTCAGTCATGGTGTGGGTGGCATTTCTTTGTGGGGCCGCACAGCCCTCCATGTGCTCGCCAGAGGTAGCCTGACTGCCATTAGGTACCGAGATGAGATCCTCAGAGCCCTTGTGAGACCATATGCTGACACATGCACATTTGTGGCCTGCTGGAGGTCATTTTGCAGGGCTCTGGCAGTGCTCCTCATTGCACCAAGGCGGAGGTAGCGGTCCTGCTGCTGGGTGTTGCCCTCCTACGGCCTCCTCCACGTCTCCTGATGTACTGGCCTGTCTCCTGGTAGCGCCTCCATGCTCTGGACATA
>NW_019944830.1:102183-112220 GCF_002910315.2 Salvelinus sp. IW2-2015 | reverse complement strand
AAAACATCAGCCAGGAAGCATAGAACGAGAAGTGGTCTGTGGTCACCACCTGCAGAACACTCCTTTATTGGGGGTGTCTCTAATTGCCTATAATTTCCACCTTTTGTCTATTCATTTGCACAACAGCATGTGAAATTTATTGTCAATCAGTGTTGCTTCCTAAGTGGACAGTTTGATTTCACAGAAGTGTGATTGATTGGAGTTACATTGTGTTGTTTAAGTGTTCCCTTTATTTTTTTGAGCAGTGTATATATTTAAATTAGCTAACTAGAATACTTTTGGCCCTAAACAGACAGTACACAGTGGCAGAATACCTGACCACTGTGACTGACCCAAACTTAAGGAAAGCTTTGACTATGTACAGACCCCGTGAGCATAGCCTTGCTATTGAGAAAGGCCTCCGTAGGCAGACCTGGCTCTCAAAGAAGACAGGCTATGTGCACACTGCCCACAAAATGAGGTGGATACTGAGCTGCAACTTGCCCAATGTATGACCATATTAGAGACACATCCTCAGATTACACAGATCCACAAAGAATTAGAAAACAAACCCTAATTTGATAACCTCCCATATCTATTGGGTGAAATAACCACAGTGTTCCATCACAGCAGCAAGATTTGTGACTGTTGCCACAAAGATATAGAAAAGGTCAACCAGTGAAGAACAAACACCATTGTAAATACAACCTATATTTATGTTTATTTATTTTCCCTTTTGTACTTTAACTATTTGCACATCGTTACAACACTGTATATATACATAATATGACATTTGAAATGTCTTTATTCTTTTGGAAKTTTTGTGAGTGTAATGCTTACTGTTKATTTTTGTAATTGTTTATTTCACTTTTGTTTATTATCTATTTCACATGCTTTGGCCATGTTAACATGTTTCCCATGCCAATAAAGCCCCTTAAATTGAAATTAAATTGAAATCGTATCCACCAGAGTTGGAATAATCCAGAGTTAGCCAGCTCGCCTTGCCCGCTTTGTGGACGACGATGACTGTTAAGCCTGAGAGACATGTACCCTGTGTGGGAAGTGTGCAGCCAGAGGGCTAGATAGAGGATATGGAATAGAGAACTGTGTAGTTTCGGTGGATAAAGTTGTGAGAGGTGGCAGGTTGAGGTGTCTAGAGTCAGAGTAGTGCACAGGGTGTCGTATGCTGAGGCATTGAACAAAGTAGGAGAGGATGGGTCAAGGGCACAGGAGGTTGGTGGCACCATAATTGGGGGCGAACAGGCTCGTGGTAATGACTGGAGCGGAATCAGTGGAATGGTATCAAACACATGGTTTCCAGGTGTTTGTTGCCGTTCCATTAGCTCCGTTCCGGCCTTAATTATGATCCGTTCTCCCCTCAGCAGCCTCCACTAGTAAAATGTGAGGGACTCAGAGGATCCCTGTAAATAGTAGATCTGCACCGAAGGGATAGCCGAATGAGTGATTTGATTTCAGTGATAATATATACCATATGTTTCAGTAAGTTTGGCGTCTTAGCGTTCATAGCAATGGTTATCAACTGTACCGCAGAAATAGAACGTAAGTCACAGAAAATAGATGTTGTGGGGACAGCTGCAGAGAAATACTGTTGGGGGTATGAGATTGGACTTTGGAAGAGTTACAGGGTGTGTTGAGTGGTGGTGTCTCGTCCTCTGAGGCCATTGGCCTGGGGTAGGATCAGAAAGGGTTTAAACTAATAAAAGGAAAATAATATATAATAGATAAATGAATAAACTGAGGCTTTAAGAGTATAGGGCTATGGAGGGTAATTAAAATATGTTTTTTTTTTACTTAACTTTTCTCGCTTCCCTTCCCATTTTGTATCACAAAGTGATGTGACTATACTATTGTTCAGTTTGGTGGGGGCGGAAATGCAACATATTGGATGCCTAACAGCCATTAAACTTGACCAAAGACGACGTGTATCTTGTTAGAAAGAGTTACCACAGTAGAGTCATAATACCAAAAACCTAGTGGTCAAACAAGGAAATGGTTCCATTCATTTTCCCTCGGGGATTTAGAAACACTTAAAATAAGGGTGTGTTTTGTGTAGCTTCCCTGACGTTGCTTGTATTACCCCCCCCCCACACAAAAAAAAAGCTAATTAGAGATAATGAGGCTCATAAAAGAAGGTAAGAATGCTTGATGATCTGGGAGAACTGCAGAGCCGAGGCGAAAGGTAAGAATCTGGATAACTTATTAATGTTAGCTAAATGTAGAATGATTAAATTGGCAAAGATTTAAATTGACAATTGTGAACTGCTGTGTCAAGTTTTAAATGGACACAAGTAATGTTTAGCAAAGGTGTCAGTTAGAGATGAACCAGCGATTTGTAGTCTTGCATGATGTTTACTTTGATGCTAATTAACATTTTCGAATCTGAGAATAAATAGAGGCTGAATATATTGATAAATCACCTTGTCCGAGAGAGATTTACACTGTTCTCAAAACCTCACGCCAGGGTAAACCGACACGAAACACAGCCCTTATTTTTAAAGTGTTTCTAGGGTTTGACCGGTCTAGGCTGTCTGTAAATCAGAAATTGTTAACTGACTTAGTTAAAGGTGGAAAACCTATTGTAACCATTTCCCAGTTTGATTAGGTTTCAGTGTATTATGACTCGTACTGTGGTACTCTATATCCATACTGTTTGGCTTTGTCCATCGACCCATGTGGGATTTAGWGAGTACAGAGAGAGTCTGCTGGGTTTATTCCGCTGTGGTTCAGAGYCCAGAACGGTAGTAGTCACATGGTCTGGTACTTGGCATTGTGGGAAACAAACAGAGCGGTGGCTGGTGTATGAACAGCGTCCAACGTCAACACCACTTACTATTGTGGGCTAAACAAGTAATAAGACGCAGCTGTCTAGCWGACGGACTTAGACGCCACGGTTATCACTATGCACCGGGAAGAGAAGGTCCATGTTCGGTGAATCTGCCCGGTGGGACGGGTTTCCAGGACTTTACACAGACAGCAGCTAGCCGAGTCGGTCTCACTGGAGTAGCAACTCGCTGCAAGGTTTTACGATAAATAGGACAGAGGAGTCGCAAAAGTTGGATTTATCATTGGACCGCACGGATTTATCTTTGGACCGTTTCGTATGGATATGAATAGTAGGCTGGATCTGACGTTTTTAGCAGTACCGTGACTTTGTGGTCAGTTTGTTGTCGTGCCTCGGCTCGCCAGATTAACATCGACCGATGCTTTTCAACGCAGTGATTGTGTGACGAAAACTGCTGGGAGTCATTTACATTCGCCTCCGATTCGAGGCGATGTGAAAACGTTTTTTCTTTAAATCATTGGACTGGCATGTCTCCCAATTTGGTGTACCCAAGATCAAGAACTGTCACACTGGACGATAATTCGTATGATGGCAACCCGGATTGGAAGAATTTCCGTTTGAAGCCTATGTAAACAGTTATCCTCTATGCTGAAAAATAGAAACGTGTCCCCAACACAGAAACCATCGATAACCTTTCTCACTGTCAGCACGTCACCCGAATTATCTTTCTCAGTTGTCATTATTCATGTTCAAGCGTCATCGTTTCTACAAGGGGGGAAACGGGAATATTCAAGTATACAACGCTCCATCTTAAATCCGGGCACAACCAGTCAGAGCGACTGTATATCTTCCMGAGACTCAGTTGTAGGGCAACCATGTGGGTCGCAGGGTCGCCACCGTCCCTGCAGGTCGTCCTAAAGGTCCTGAAACACGCTGCGGTCAAAGGACAGATCCAGCTGAACCGCTGGCTCCAGAGATCCTCCCCGGACGAGTGCGATAAAATTGACATCTTGATATGCAACGCGTTTGACGAGAGAGGAGGAGCCGTCGGCAAATCTGACGGAGACCCTGAGAGCATCGTTGACGCTGGCGTGTCATTCACCGGTYGCGTCACCAACGGMGAMTTCAGACACCCGTGTTGTATTACCACGTGTTGTTTCAAGAGTGCCCTCCTGGCGTGCATTCTGACAGCTGTGTGCTTCTCCTCCGTGGCTCTAGTCCGACAGTACCTCAAGGACCTTCTACTCTGGGTGGAGAGCTTGGACAGCCTGGTTGGAGCCTTGTTGTTCATAGTGGGTCTGATCATTGTGTCCTTCCCTCCGTTCGGTGTGGGGTACAATCGTACTGAACGTGGCTGCGGGATACTCTACGGCGTTCGTGCTGGTCTGGATTGGTGATGGTGGGGTGATCATCGTGACTTCGTGGCACCCTGGTGGTAGAGACGATTTGGACGGACTGGGTGGTCAACAGGTGGGGAATGACTGAACAGCTCAGAGCGGTGACTACTGGTGGATGGAGGGGGAGGCTGGACTCAAAGTTGTGGCCTTAGCGAGACCAGCCATTCCGTTTGTGCTCCAGAATGCGTTTTCTCAGTGAGTATGGGTGAAAACTTGACCAGTGATTGCTGATGGTGTCTTGTTTTTTGGTCTTCTCCATTGTCTGTTGCAGGTGACAAACACGGGAACAGAATTGCTAACTTGAACCCAGTTTGCCCTAAATAGTAGGGCGTGCCAATTAATTGAGTATGATTTTTAATATGGACTGTGCACTTATTTCAATTGTTTGTTGTTCTAGTTTACTCTTTTGGTCTCCTTCCTCTAATCACAGCTTGCTCCACCACACAGGCGCCCCTGTCATCCAGCAGCTCTCTGTCAGATCAGATTCCTCTGTCCAGATATTTGTCGGGCTCCTCTTGTTAGATATAATCCGGCGGGGGGCGCGCTCTGTTTAGAAAACGTAACTAGGAAATGTAAGAAAAAATATTCGAAAAAACCCTTCGGGCTCCTACTTCATGAATTATAATTTCGGGTCCTTCACTGTCAGCGTTTAGCATTATTTCAGAAATACTAGAAGATTTAAAGAATATGTCAATTAATACATTCGGTCTTTCTGTCAGAAAATTATGTCCGGTTCGTGGGGCTCCTTGTAGATCCGGGCTCCTCTGTCAGATTCGGGCTCCTCTGCAGCATCGGTGGCTCTTGTCAGAATCGGTACCGCCCACACCTTCGCTCCCCTCATCTTTCCTTCCCTAATGTCAAAGATCCGGGCCCTCTTCCTTCGATCACCAGCTATTTGGATGATGTTTGTTAGGTCAAATTACAGTCAAAACACATTGTCACATAAAAATTTACAATGTAACAAAAGACACCTGTGTCTTTCCTGGCAGCCGAACCTGGGGCTTGATTCGCACCGGATGGGAGGAAAGGAAGAAAAGGACAGGACATGTGTGTGCGAGTATTGGGATGGCCGGGCTTCACTTGGGTTCTTATATAATCATTATAGATTTTATATTTTCAACAATAACCAAGTGTTTAGATTTAAATAAGCAATATTAAAAAATATAATATATATATTAGATTTTTTCCTGCCATATCTTTCAGGGCCATACTCATTGTATTCACTTAAGGGAAAGGTTCATTGTGTCCAGCCTGCTCTCTTCCAAGGGTGGTGACCCAGGGTGGCTGTGAGGCTTGGTTCCAAGCATTGCTCCAGGTGGTGCGACCACTCTGGGTGGCTTGGCAAGGGCTTGTTCCACCTGTCAAGGGTGGCGGAACACTGGTGGCTTGCAGCGCTTTGTTCAGCCTGCTCCAAGGTTGCACACACTTGGGTGTGTGCAGTGCCTTTGTCCAGCCCTGCTCCAAGGCTGGTCGACCACCTTGGTGTGCAGGCCTTTGTTCCAGCCTGCTCCAAGGCGCGTCGACCACCTGGTGCTGTGCAGCTTGGTTCCAGCCCTGTCCCAAGGCTGGTCGAACATGGTGGTTGTGCATGGCGCTTTGTTCGCAGCGCTGCTCCAATACTTTGTGATTCAGCGATATGTAGTAGGCATGATGAAAGCCTGGACTTTGCAGATGATGGTGAGAATATGGGTCGAGAAAGGGGAGGTCTGGACACAGACCCTCAACTTAGATGAACAAGCTTAGTATCCAGAGGGGATGAACATGGGCCTAGTATCAAGGGAGATAAGGGCCAAGTATTCATAGGAGACAGGATAGCGCATTCAGGGAAAGGGCTAGCATTCAAGAGAAAAGGGCCTAAGACATTCCCCCAGGGAAGAGAGTGAGGAATTCCAAAGGAGACAGGGCTAGTATGGCAGAAACAGGCTAGTATTGCCAGGAGACAGGGCCTTCGCATGCCAAGGAAACAGGGGCCTAGTATTTCCAGGGAGAAAGGGCTGAGTATCCAAGGAGAAAGGGCTAGTATTCAAGGAGAAGCAGGTAGTATTCCAAGCGAGAACAGGCCTAGCCTATCCAGAGAGAACAGGCGCCTATGCATTCCAAAGAAGAGGAACGAAAGGGCAGACCCCAGGAGAACAAGGGCCTAGCATTCCAAGGAGAACCGACAGAGAGTTCAGGAGACAGGCATAGCATTCCAAGGAGAACAGGACAAGCATTCCCAAGGAGAACAGGGCCAGCATTCCATAGGAGAAGGGCTAGCTTCCATGGAGAACAGGGCCCAGCATTCCAAGGAGAACAGGGCCGAGCATTCAGGAAGGCTACCAAAGCTACACACACTAGGCTAGGGCTGTGCAGAATACTGTGACACAATGAATATTGTAATGGGATATGGAGAAATATGACTACGACAAGTGTTTTTTAAATTGTATTATCTGTGATCAGAAAAAAGTAATTTCCAGCTGCCAGCACACATCTCTTTCACTCAGTGTGAAGCGCTGTGTTCTGTAAATAACTATGTGGTACTCTCTGTTGCAAAGAAACGGGCGGGCTATCGGTTGAAACCGCTGCAGCGATTGGATTAGAACCAACCATGCTCCGGTGTTTCATTCCCCAGACACAGGCACTGCTGCTTCAGTCACTCGTCTGTGGGGACGAGTCCCTCCTTTCTCCAAAAGTCACGTATGAAACACATTCACAGCTAGTCATTGTTGTTTAATCGAGATTTCCGCTCGTTTGTCCGCGAGGCCATGTGGTGTTTTAGTCTGTCTACTTGGTGTGTTAGTCGTCTACTTGGTGGTGTTTTAGTCTGTCTGCTTGGTGGTGTTTTAGTCTGTCTGCTTGTGGTGTTTTAGTCTGGCTTGGTGGTGTGTTTAGCTGTCTACTGGTGGTGTTTTAGTCTGTTCTGCTTGGTGTGTTTTAGTCTGTCTGCTTGGTGGTGTTTTAGTCTGTCTGCTTGGTGGTGTTTAGTCTGTCTACTTGGTGGTGTTTTAGTCTGTCTACTTGGTCCATTGCGGACACGCCTGTCGTTACGCTGTGATCCAAGCCCATGGTTCTAGTTGTTGTTGTTATATGCCCTGTCCAAGCATGTTTACTGAACGACAGGTCATTAGTAAATATAAATCAAATGTGTGACATAAGTGTGGGGAGAGAAGTGTTTTGCTCCTATCTAAAGTGAACCAATACATAGTGAATTATCCGAGCTTCATCTAAATTGTCTGGAAGAATGATGCAGCGTAGTAGCAGCCATGCGTTAGGATTATTACAAGTAAAACCACAACGTACTTACTGAGCACCTAGCTTCTGTTTACACAAACTGGACAGGTCAAAAAAAAGCTGAAGAACTTTAAACACAGATGCACTTTTTGGATCCAACATTGCAGCCCTTCAGCTCGACCATGTCATAATTACACCTATTTACCAACATGAGGCTTTGTCAAAGTAGTGCACTATGAACAGAATAGGGTGCTGTATGAGTTGCAGGCCCTAGTCTGATGTTTTGAACCCCCAACTATTTACCCCCCACTGAGAAGTGTGGTGTGTGTGGTGGTAAACCGATTACCCGGACTAATCTGTCACTGGTCTCCAACACTTGACACAGCTAACAGTGAATTGCCCGTCTGTGTCAACACTAGGCCTACACTTCCATCATCAACTCATCCCTGACCACTGGCTGCGTCCCCTGAGACTTCAACATGGTCAGAGTCGCTCCTCTCTCAAGACACAACAATCGTCCTTTAGTAAACTACTGACCTGTATCCCTTCTTTCTTTCTTTCTCAAAACACTTGAGCGTGCTCTCTCTGAACGACTCTCACTATCTCTCACTGCCAAAGCTGACTCTCTCTCTGTTCTCATCCTCCCTCTTGTACCATCAAACCCCTGCAACTTATCCAGAACTCTGCACCCTCTCATGTTCAACCTTCCCAAGTTCTCTCATGTCACCCCGCTCCTCCACACACTCCGCTGGCTTCCGGTCGAAGCTACATCCACTACAAAACCATGGTGTTTACCTAGGGAACAGCAAGAGGAACTGCCCTCCCTACCTTCAGGCTATGATCAAACCCGACACCCCAACCCAGCACTCCGTTTGCCCCACTCAGGTCTCTTGGCCCTCCCCCCTACGGGAGGCAGCTCCCCTCGGCCCAGTCCAAGCTCTTCTCTGTCCTGGCACCCCAATGGTGGAACCAGCTTCTCCCTGATGCTAGGACAGCAGAGTCCCTGTATCTTCTGAAAACATCTGAAACCCACCTCTTCAGACAGTATCTTAATAATCTCCCTCACCTGATGAGTGACTGTTGTGCGTTAGATAGAATGGTCCTAGACTTTGTGCGGTTAGATAGCATGGTCCCAGTAGACTGTTGTGCGGTTAGATAGCATGGTCCCAGTAGCCTGTGTGCGGTTAGAAGCATGGTCCCAAGTAGACTGTTGTGCGGTTAGATAGCATGGTCCCAGTAGACTGTTGTGCGGTTAGATAGCATGTCCCAGTAGACTGTTGTGCGGTTGAGATAGCATGGTCCCAGTAGACTGTTGTGCGGTTAGATAGAATGGTCCCAGTAGACTGTTGTGCGGTTAGATAGCATGGTCCAGTAGACTGTTGTGCGGTATGCATGTCCCAGTAGACTGTTGTGCGGTTAGAGAGAATGGTCCCACTCTGTTTGTTCTATTATGTCAATCCTATATAAATGTTTGGCATGACAAGGAGTGGCACAAACATGCTCGTACCCACCCAGGCTAGCAATTAGACTGTACAGGCATGCCAAAATAATATTAGTCACATGCTTTGTAACAACCGGTGTAGACTGGGCTGTATGCTTACTCTCTGTAGTGCCTTGCGGTTGGATGCAAGCAGTTGCCATACCAAGCAGTGATGCACCCAGTCAAGATGCTCTAATGGTGTGGCTGTAGAACCTTTTGAGCATCTGTGGGCTGAATCTTGAAAATGTAATGAATACTCTTACCAGCTGGTCAGTACACGTCCTGGTAATCTGTCTGTCCATTGTGAATGTTAACCTGTTTTAAAGTCTTACTCATATCATCTACGGAGAGTGAGATCATGGTCGTCCGGAACAGCGGTGCTCTCATGCATGGTTCGTGTTGTTGCCTCTAGCATAGAAGGAGTTTAGTGTCTGGTAGGTCTCGTGTCATGGGAGTCTGGTGCTGGGTTTTGCATTTGTTTTTTTCAGGATAGTTTGCAAGCCTTGGCCACATCGACGAGCGTAGTAGGATTCGATCTTAGTCCTGTATTGACGTTTTGATGGTTCGTCAGAAGTCGAAGTTTCTTATCAACATCGGAATAGTGTCCTGCTCCTTGAGCAGCAGCTCTAGCCTTAGCTCAGTGTGTGTACATAAGGTCACTGTGGGGACAATTTCATAATGAAGCGGTGACTGTGGTAAATTCCTCAATGTTACAGGATGATCAGAACATTTTCCAGTCTTGTAGCTTAGCGTCCTCTTCATCGGACTCATTATTGAGCAAGTCTCTGACTTCCTGTTTTGAGTTTTTGCTCGTAGCAGGAATCAGGGCGATTTATGGTCAGATTTGCCAAATGGAGGGCGAGGGAGAGATTTGTCTGCGTCTTGTGTGTGAAGGTGATTTAGAGGTTTTATTTTGCACAGGGTGAAAATTAGGTACTGTAAAACAGATTGCGTTTCCCTGCATTAAAATCAACGGCCACTAGGAGCGCCCCTCAATGTGCATTTTCTTCTTCAGTTCCTATACAACTTTGTTTAGTGCGGTCATTATAAATGTAGATAAACTCTGTTGGTAAATAGTATGGTCTACAGTTTATCATGAGGTACTCTACCTCAGGCGAGCAAAACTTGAGACTTCCTTTATATTAGAGATTGTTAAGGTTTGGAAGTG